>NW_026943820.1:23516291-23656291 GCF_035594765.1 Anolis carolinensis | reverse complement strand
GAACAGCGTCAAACCATTACGAATTTCCGCTTCTACTTAGCTTTAAGAATCAACCCAAGCCTCCTGGGGAATGAGCTTTTAACAAATGGAGATCTAATATGAGCAGAAGGGAGAAAACATGTTTTGAGCACAGGGGCTCCAATTTGCTTCCCATCCCCTTTTTAATACTGATGAAGAGCAGGGCCCGTCATGCGCCAGATACAGACTGATGTCAGTTCTGAGTGTGCAACATCCAAAGAAATGTTGGTTTTTCACAGATTTTCTATTGGATAAATGTGGTGCTGGAAGAGAGTTATATGGATGCCGTGGGTTGGTCATTGGCCAGAATCCTTTTGATGACACAAGCATGCATGACTATGGTTAAGATGTTGAACAAGTAGCAATTCATGTGACCAAGGGAAATGATGTCACCAGTATGCTGTCAGGATCAGTGCCAGGGGGTCAAGGTACGTGTTGGGTGGGTTTCTTCAAGCACCATCAATCAATCATGCTCCGGACCAGTACCCTGATGAATTGGTGAATTTCTGCCCTCACCAATTCCTCCAAAGTCAGAATCAAAGACATCTGCAGTCTGAAGTTCAAACATCTATATAATATTTACAGAGATATTTACAATTGCAGCAAAGTCCATTGCTCGAAGCCGGCATTCTTCGGCTCGGCTCGTCTCTCTCAGTTCAACAGAGATAAGAAAACACATTCCTTAGTCTGAAGGAAGTTCCGACCTCCAAGGCCGGAAATCATGTCTCATAGGTCACAGCAGGCTGTCAGTCAAACTGGCCTGCTGTTAACTGTTTCATTGCTGAAACACACACTTGCAAAACAGCAGAAACACTTGATTTACATTTCATATACACACAATCAAAAATCCAACATATGCTTCCATGAGGCTGCTGCTTCTGACTGGCGACAGAGCTGTGGTACTGGCCCCAATGTGCCCTCAACATGGCTGCTCCACAGAAGATCAAAAAGGCATTGGGGCAGCTCTAGATGCAGTCTACCTCTGATTATTTGGGTACATGTAGCTCCAACCTAGCACAACTTCTCTTTCTGCCACAAAGCCAGGCGAAGTGAGCAGTTCCCCTGCCTTTGTGATAAGGTTGTATGAGTGGTATCACAGTACTACTGTATAATTGGGCAGTGTGAAAGAGACCTAAAACAAACTACCTTTATAGTGAGCTATCTCTCATTCTAATAGAACAAAATGGGGTCATGTAAGCCATCTGATGTGGAGTGTCAGGGCCTAGTATCATATTTGTTCACATAGGCTACAACTGCTTCTTGAAATTCTCCAGGATGAAGCAGCTAATGGGTTGTGGAACAGCACTAGTCCATGGACCATCACTTTTGAGTCTGAGTAGGAGAAAAACACATCCTTATCTACATCCTTTGACAAACTGCACTTGTTCCATTCACTAGAGATCTTACATTATTGTTGTTGTTGTTGTTGTTGTTGTTGTTGTTGTTGTTGTTGTTGCTGTTGTTGTTGTTATTGTATGACAAAGCAAACAAGATCGATATGCTGGATTTCGTTTCACAAAATTACAAGTTGAACACTTCCCAAGTGTCTAGGACTGTGTGATGTATTTTCGGATGATGCGCGCAGATCCCAGTAGGGTGGCCTTTTGCAGTTGGCAGATCGTAATTTTGTCAATGTCTATTGTTTCCAAATGCCGGCTGAGATCTTTTGGCATGGCACCCAATGTGCCGATCACCACCGGGACCTCCTGTCACGACCCAGGCAGCAGAGCACCAATAACCATACACAGAAGCCAGAATCTATCTAATATCTTTATTAAGGAAATATATAAAGTTAATAAAAGCAAGCGTATGAATTAGTCCAGGAGTAGACCTTTCAGGAAAGGTCAAAATTAGTCCAAGGAAACAATGTCCAATATGAAATATTAAGGTCCAAAGTTGTAATCCAATAACCGAAACACTCACTTGCCAAGCAAGTGAGGGGAGATGACAAGGTCCTTTAGTCCATGAACTTGAGCAAGGCTAGGAAATAACTTGATTCTTGGAACACAAGGCTTGATTCAAGGCAACAAGGAAACGAGGAGCAAGAATAGGATCCGTGGAATTACTTGGCGAGGTCCGGAAAACAAGGCAAGATCCGGAGAGTAAAACAAGGCTGGAAACGAAGGCTTGAAATCGGGAACAAGGCTTGAAACAGGAACGAGGCTTGGAAACGGAGTAGCTGTCCACACACGCTACTCCGGTAGCTGACGAATTGACTCCGCAAGATCCCTTTGTGGGTAAAACACCTAAATAGGGTCCCGTTTTCCCGCCAAAGAGCAGTTCTCTGGAGAACCAGAAACGAAAGCTATTCTCTGAGTCCAGATGTGTGACTCCTTAAAGTTTCCCATGGAAAGCAGACTTAATCAGCTGAATGCTTAGCAGCTATCCTCGCACTCCTGCGAGAGGCCGCTTGAACTCCCCTCTGTTGTTTACAAAACTCATGGCGAGAAAACGTAGGAGATTTAGGTTCAGGGCTTGTTTGACAGACTTCTGGAAGACAAATCTCTTGCAGGTGCAAGGTTTCCAAATCTGGCTGGGAAAGTTCCAATTCTGACTGAAACGGTGAAAAACCCAAGTTTTCCTCTTCATCTAGCACCACAGTGCCAGGAACGGGACTACATGGCCCATGACTCCTCACACCTCCTGTACTGGTTTCTGCCAGAGTCTTTGCAGTTCAATCTTGAGGTCCTGATAGCGGCTGAGTTTTTCCTGTTGTTTTTCATCAATGCGACTGTCACCTGGGATGGCAACATCAATGATCCAAACCTTTTTCTTTTCCACAACTGTGATGTCTGGTGTGTTGTGTTCCAGAACGTTGTCAATCTTGGATAAGTGAGACTCTACGGGATGTGTAAATGAAGATTTGCTGGTTGCAAAAGTAAGGTGGAAAAAGTTCAGTCCACAGTGTTAATAAAGTCATTATTTCAGTGGGATATTTCAGGGACATTTAGGTAAAATCCAGGATCTTCTGCAGCATAATTGCCTCAGGGTGGATTTATTTTAGCACACATTTCTCAGCTAGATTTTCCAAACATAACGTTTTCTCTAAATGAAGTTTAACATAGCAACAATAATCATAAAGATCTCTCTAACCTTTAGCTTAATGTTCTAATTTTAACATTTTACCTTTAACTTAATGCTCTAATTTTAACTTCTCCTTTTTTTAAAGAAAGCTTCCTTAAAAGTAGTTAACTTTACTAGAGACACAGGAGACAAAAAAAATCCTTTCTGGAGTCATTCTATTGCTGAAAATAGTACAAATTAAACTGAACCTAGCTCAGTTCCTACCATCTATTAATACAATGTAGGATCATACAGACATCAATTTCCTGTTACAAGTAGGATGGAAGGAACAGGTATAAATTCTGATACCATTTTTGGCCTCTTAGCCAATGATTAGAATTATGTTTTGAGGTTTCATAAATGATGAAATATCTAAAACATGTCATTAGCTAAACTGAGCTAGACGGGATTAAGGCTGAGAACAAACTAAAGCAAAATGATTAAATTGTCAGGTTTCCATAAGGTGCAACAATGTATTTTTTATACCTCATGAGTTTTCAAAGAGATTATTATTACAATATATATTTATAACTTGTTATCTCCCTAGTTTGGGACTCAAAAGTGGCTCACATTGCAAAAAGCGATACAATAAAACATACAAGAGGTAAATATTGAAATAGAATTAAACTAATTACACGATTAGAACAAACCAGCTAAAGTAACATTAAATTAAAAACAATGCACTTCAAACAATGCAGCAGTGCCCAGCACATTCTTGAAACACTATTTCAAAACCCAGAATAAAAATGTTTTACCCTGCTGGCATAAGTATTAGGCCTGTGCAATCAATGACAAAAATGTTTCAATACTCATTACTAAATTAGGAGAAGTGGCAGTAGCAAATTGTTTCTAAAGTGTTTCTAAAGTATTGTAATGGGTCAATGTCACTACCATAAGATTTTGTTACTTTTCCGCTATGTAATTGTTCAAGTGGGCTTCTCTCTTCCTCATTTTTTGAGCTATTGTGATTAAACTTGCTACAACTGGAGAACATATTTACCACTCCCTCCCAATACAAGTTTCAGAAAGTTTTACATATCCACTGATTTGGGGGTTTTAAAAAACATTTTAGGAGCAACATTTTTTAAAAAAACTACAAGATCTATTTCCCTGAATTTCTATTTTCAATGATACAACATAACCAGGGCATCATTCCCCCCAAGTTTCAGACAGATTTGCATATCTACTGATTTTTAGGGAAGTTCAACCAACATAAACTTAACAATACTGTTAACAATGCAATGTTGGGATTTTCCTTTCTACTCAGAAACATTTCAGTTTCAAATTTGCTAATTTGTTTGCTAACAAATAGCCTGAGGTGTTGTTCTTTGTCATTTACATTTTTTGAAATTGTCAGACTGAATTCTTATAGACTAATTTCCATAAAGTTCATATTAATTAAATGATGTCCCTGAAAGTTCAACTTAATTAGTTAATATTATCTTCCCCTAGGATCGAGGTGTTTGGGGAATTCCAATCTATAAGTCTGTTCTTCAGGACAGACAGGTATGGTATACTACATCAAAATAAAGGAATGGTTAATGACGGTGATAAATTTAGAGAAGGTAACATTCATTTCTGCTTATAGGAGGTGGTGACCTATCATGCAGTTGAGGACCTAGAGATTCCTAGAGAGAGACCATTTTAATTAAATCTGTGGATAATTAAATCCACAAAAGTTAAATTTCCAAATGTGAGATCCGGCTGGCTAATGAAAAACTTGCCATTTTAAGAGTATTTTAAGGGGAACAGCAGCTAGATTAACAGCAGCTAGATTAACAGCAGCTAGATTACTAATTGCCAAATATTGGAAAGGAGAAATGAAAATACAAATTAATGAATGGTATAAAGAAGTTTGGCGAATGGCACTGAATGACAAGCTAACATCAAATTTAAAAGTAAAGAAGGGATTATGGAAAAAAATGATTTTGAAAGTATTTGGAGAAAATTTCTAGAAAAATTATTGGAAAAAGAAGATGGGAATTTACCTCCAAATGAAGAATTGAACTTTTGGTGGGAATACAGAAGAAGAGATGGCTCCGGGGAAGGGGATCACAGGGGTGAATGTAAATAAAAGAGGGGGAAATGTATAGAATATGTTTATATAATTGTAATTTTCTCAATAATAACAATAAAAATATTATAAAATTGTAAAAAATAAAATAAAAAATATGAGTATTTTAAGGGGAACAATATGAAAGAGAAGTTGCATTTGTTTGTCTGTGTTCTCTCTCCCCTAGCCCCTGCTGCCCCTGCACTCTTTAGCAAGACTTTCATCCTGTTTTCTTTCACACTACACATTGAAGCACATTGATATAACTGTCATGACTATATCCTATGGAATTGTGTAATTTGTAGTAGATACAATGGGTCCTTGGTGTCTGCTGGGGTTTGGATTGATGCTCAAAATTATAGGCAGTCCCCAAGTTACGAACAAAATGGGTTCTGTAGGCAGAGCCGGCCCTAGGTAATTTTCAAGTGTAAGCGAGCAGAATTTTGCCGCCCCCCCAACCAATCACTGAAAAATAAAAGCGTTGGATAAGCGAAAATGTTGGATAACAAGGAGGGATTAAGGAAAAGCCTATTAAACATCAAATTACATTAAGATTTTACAAATTAAGCACCAAAACATCATGTTTTACAACAAATCAACAGAAAAAGCAGTCTTGACTGCGCCCCTGTATGTTTTGCGCCTCAAGCGACTGCTTAATTCGCCTCACTGTTGGACCGCCTCTGTCTGTAGGTTTGTTCTTAAGTTGAATTTATTTATAAGTCAGAGCAGATACATTTTAAAATGCAAATCCAGCCAAAAATATGTATATTTTAAACTTTGGGTAGCATAACGTACGTCAGGGTTAACAGCCTTCCCTATGAGTTAACCCTGTGGTGTTTGTTTTGCTGACTGAGCCCTTTCAGAAGATTTCACCTCACTTTTGGTCCCTGTAATGATTGCATTTTGAAAATTTTGATTTGTTATGGAACGGAGGATTGAAGATAAAGCTTCAGTGGAGATCCCTTTTACCCAGGAGTGAATTTCCTTTTAAAGGGGCAGATTTCTCTCTCGTCCTGTTGTATCACCCCAGTTCTTAACTATGAGTCATTTGAAAGTCAGATGTTTGTAACTCAGAAACTACCTGTATATGGAATGGTGCAGTGAAATGATGTCCCTGATACAGAATGGTAAAATCAAGTTTTGCTTTGGGGATTTTCCATGGGAGAAAATATTTTTAAACCGTGGATGGTGGGAATCCATGGCTACAGATTTCAAATGTGTTAGAATTCTCTTTCAAAAAGCTATATGGATTCATGAAACTACACGTCCTAGGATTCCATAGGGTGCAGCCAAAAATGGTTGCATAGGGTCATGGGTAGAGGCTATTACTGGGGAGCAGCAAGCACAGTGAGTAACACAGAATGAGAAGGAGGGAGAAAAGCCTTTTATTAATTAGGTTCAAGAGTCCTTAAGCTCTCCCATGGCCAGGAACTAAATTAAAACACTACCCTCCTCCTGTAGCCATGCAGGGTGTTCAAACAAAAGCAATTTGTCCATTCATACTTGCCAATATGTAGTTCCTTCTGCCAAGAGCAGTTTCAATAATATCATAATACAACATTTAACTAATTTGACAAGGCTATTTAGAAAATTGTGGTGATCCTATTACAGTGTTTCCTTGGAAAGATTTGTTTGGAAGAGATTTGCAGTGACCACCCTCTGATGCTGAGGGAGTGTGACTCCCCCAAGGTAACCTACTAGGATTCCATAGCTGAGCAAGGATTGAAACCCTGGACTCCAGAGTTCAATACTCCAAACCACTACACTACAGTGGTTCATGTGTCCTAGGGTTAATTCTAATTATTGCTCATCCTAGCTGTCGACCACAGTTGGACTGCATGGAATGCCATTACCTTCCCACCAGAGCAATACCTATTGATCTACTCACGTTTGCATGTTTTCGAACTGCTAGGTTGGCAGAAGCTGGAGCTAACAGCGGGCGCTCACTCCACTCCCTGGATTTGAACCTGGGACCTTTTGGTCTGCAAGTTCAGCAGCTCAGCGCTTTAACACACTGAGCCACCAGAGGCTGTAGACAACTAAAATTTACATTATACAGTAGAGTCTCGCTTATCCAACGTAAACGGGCCGACAGAACGTTGGATAAGCAAATATGTTGGATAATAAGAAGAGATTAAAGAAAATCCTATTAAACATCAAATTAGGTTATGATTTTACAAATTAAGCACCAGAACATCATGTTATAAACAAATTTGACAGAAAAAGTAGTTCAATACACAGTAATGCTATGTAGTAATTACTGTATTTATGAATTTAGCACCAAAATATCATGATTATTTATTTATTTATTTATTTATTTACAGCATTTATATTCCGCCCTTCTCACCCCGAAGGGGACTCAGGGCGGATCACATTACACATATAGGCAAACATTCAATGCCTTTTAACATAGAACAAAGACAAGACAAACATAGGCTCCGAGCGGGCCTCGAACTCATGACCTCCTGGTCAGAGTGATTCATTGCAGTGATTCATTGCAGCTGCTCTCCAGCCTGCGCCACAGCCCGAGCCGATATATTGAAAACATTGACTACAAAAATGTGTTGGATAATCCAGAACATTGGATAAGCGAATGTTAGATAAATGAGACTCTACTGTATTACTATTTTATTAAAAATACAATAAAATCATTTATATTTAGGAATATAATAAATAACTGAAAAAATAATTCTGATTCGGGTTATGTAAGACCAGCACACACATTATATAGGCTCAGTTCTCTACTATCTATATATATAAAAGGGTAATGGAATCACGGCACCGGAGAAAACAACTAAACTAAATGCCCCACAACCTCGAAAGTTGACAGCACAACCTCTCATCCACGCCTCTACGTTCATACAACAAAAAGAAAAGAAAAATTAAGTCCTAGCCACAGCAACGCGTGGCCGGGCACAGCTAGTTTCTTATAAAAATTAAATTATGGTCTTATAGTTGTGGGTGAGCCCCTTCCACCTCTTGGAAACTAATATTTTTAGATCCAATAGCCAAGTATAGCTTTGTGAAAGCTGCCCTTGCCACGGACTTAGTCAAAACAGAGCTTTTTATGTAATAGATGGTTAGGCAATTCTGAGTCTCCTTCAGGTCTCTTGGGAACTGTCAGCATCCTCATTCATTGTGGTGAACAAGTAACAGAAGCTTTCCACTGCTCCAGGGTGATTCTCCTTTTCTCTTTCTCTCCCTCCCTCATGCCATTGCGATGTTCATATGGACACGAACCTTGCCTGTTGTCATGACCTTGTTTTATTAGATGTTCTAATAGAGCCCAGAATGGATATTAGCCGTAATTATTCATTCTGCAGGATTTCGTAGGTCGCTCTTTGCACCAGAGTTGAGAACCTTCATTGTCTGCATAGCTTAAATTACAGAACATCCTGCTTTCTGTCCTGAATTAGAACTCATTAATGAGCTGGAGGTTCAAGATCTCCCTTCTTTATTATTCAGAGCCCAAAAGTATCATTTAGATAGCTGCAATGGCACAACACTATATGTGTAATACATGCTCTATTGTAGAAAAAATATGGTTTTACACACATATTTACTTTTGGAAACAAAAAACTCAAGTTGCTATTTTTTTCTCTGCTTTCTAGCATTTGAGATTCTTGAAGCAGAACTAACAGAGCTGCATTTGAAAATACTGCTTCCCTTACTCCTAGGTTTGAACTATGGTTTTAAAAGAGCTACAAGAATAATTAATGAGATGTGAATGATGATGGTGATGATATCCTGATTCAGAATCTGTATTACCGTATATACTCGAGTATAAGCCGACCTGAATATAAGCCGAGGCACCTAATTTTATTCCTGGTCTGTTTGGCTTCATGAAGAGGGGGAGGGAGAGAGAGCAAGAGAGGGAGGGAGGCTGGAATGAGGACAGTATGAAGAAGAAAATTATGCTTCTGCCGCTTCATTTTTGTTGCCTCAAATGTGCTTCCTTGCCACAACTTTTTGCTTCTACTGTTTTAAAGTTGATCTTTCTTTTGTAATGGTTCCATGTGAATGCGCATTTATACATTACTCGTTATTTATAAAGTACATTTTCTTATTTAAAAACATACAACAAAAATGTGTGAGGTGTCATTTTATACACAAATTAACTGTGTGTAGAAGACAGCACGATGGCAGGATTGTGTGATGGGTAGTGTTGGAAAGGGAAAACAGTATACAGTATCATTCTGAGATATCATGGAGCCCCGGTGGCGAAGTGTGTTAAAGCACTGAGCTGCTGAACTTGCAGACCGAAAGGTCCCAGGTTCAAATTCCGGAGCGGAGTGAGCTCCCGCTGTTAACTCCAGCTTCTGCCTGTTGTGGTAATCTCTGAGCAGTTAGACTCAATTTAACCCTCTCTGGGGGAGATTCCACCAAAATGCAGCAGAGTAGCAAAAGCAAAGCTTTCAAATGCAACAGTTACTTACACGGGGTGAGCAAAGAGAAGCCTTTCAACTTAGGATGGCAATAGACTGCAGAGTCTCAGTAAAAGTTCAAAAAAACATTTATTCAGGTAATAAAAATTCCATTGTAGATAGAAAGGCTTGGGAGCTGTCTAGTCTACTCTCGACTAGTTTCTAAGGAAAAATAAGAAAGGAAAAATAACAAACATCTAAATAGTTACATCTTGCCAGGAGAGACAGCAAGATGCTAGCTAGAAGAACAAAGGGAGAAGAGAGAACCAAAATGGTTCCAACCTCATGGTCCAGTTTATTGGGGCCATAAAAGACATTCTGACCAATGAGAAGTTAGTGTCCCTAGAGATTCACATTTCTACTAACTTCAAAGTAAGGGATGTGACGTAAACTGGATAGAGTGAAACACAGTATGCTTTGGAAACAGGGAAAGGATTCCCTCAATCTAACTCTATCATCTATCTAACTACATTTAGACTTGAGTAGTCCAGGATGATTCCCAACACTGCCAACCTAGCAGTTTGAAAACATGCCAATGTGAGTAGATCAATAGGTACTGCTCCGGTGGGAAGGTAACATCGCTCCATGCAGTCATGCCGGCCACATGACCTTGGAGGTGTCTACGGACAACGCCAGCTCTTCAGCTTAGAAATGGAGATGAGCACCAACCTCCAGAGTCAGACATGACTGGACTTAACGTCAGGGGAAACCTTTACCTTAGTTCCTATATCAACATCTTTGGGTGCATCAAAGCTGTAGAATTAATGCAGTTTGACACTATTTTTACTGTCATGGGTTAATGCTATGGAATAATGGAGTCTGTGATTTGATGAAGCTCCAGCACCTTTTGTTGGGAATGGAAGAGCCCTTAAGCTCTAATCACCCTCTTTATGAGGTAAATTCCCATTAAAATAGCAGAGTAAAGAATTGCAGCAGCGTGAGACTTACGCGGGTGTGAGTTTGGAAGGCCTCTGCATCATCAGGAAGGCAAAAGGGATGCAAAGTTAGCTTTAAAGTTTAAAAGCATTTATTGAGGTAAAAAGAAATTCATTGATGGATAGAAAAGTTTAGGAGCTAACTAGCTAATCTATCCTGTTCTAATACACCTAGAGGGATTAAAATAACAAAGCTCTAGATAGCTACATCTTGACTAATAGAGGACAGAGGAACAAAGCAGGAAGCTGGAATGGCGACCAAGCCTCGTGGGTCGCTTCTTCTCTAGGGCCATAAACATTCCAAAGGACCAAATTGGGGAAGTTACTTCAAAGCCCAAAGCAAGATCACATTTCTAGGAACATCAAAGGGTGGGCTGACCTAAATAGGATGGGAAGCAGGAAACAATGGGCTGCAGGGCTACCTAGGCGCAGCTTCTGTTCTTCCAGTCTTTAGGGACAATGGGAGAGCGCTTCTTCCCGCAGAGTACTTAGATAACCTTATTATCCCAAAACATAGGAAGGCCTTCTCTTTGGCTAAGTTCGATGTACTCCCTTCAGCTGTACTTGAGGGAAGATATAACAAAGTACCATTCAATGAACACCTATGTCCCTGTGAGGCTGAGGCAGTGGAAACTGTGGAGCATGTCTTGTTGTACTGCTCTTTTTACCGAGACCTTTGTAAACATTTTATAAATCCAATTTTAGAAAGTTTACCAGGGAGATCTGTAAGGTTTTATGTTGATTATCTTTTGGCAGACCAAGACCCCAAAATTACTGCCAAAGTTGCTAGCCTTTGTGCAGCAGCTATAGCTTGTCGGTGCAAGATGTTGCCAAGGTTTTAGTAGGTTTTAATATTTACTTCAGCATTTACCTTTGCCATTTTAGCATATAAATGTTTTATACCATTTTAACTACCACATTCAATACCGTGTTTTAACCTTGTTCTTCACTGTGTTTCTTAATATCTAATTGCATATGTTTCTATGCTATTCTGATGCTTGTACATTTTATGTTGCTGGTCATCGACCGTAATAAATAAATATATATAATGGTGAATCCTATCTAGGCATGCTTTGGAAACGGGGAAAGGATTCCCTCAATCTAACTCTATCATCTATCTGACTACATTTAGACTTGAGTAGTCCAGGATGAATCCCAACACCTTTTGCCAGAGAAGGCCAAAGGTTTTGCAAAGCTCCAGCTCACATGATTCTATAACAGTGAGCCATGACAGTTCAAGTAGTGTCAAGCTGCAATAATTCTACAAGGTAAATGCACCCTTACCTGTATTAAGCAGCTACCTCACCTGATGTTAACAGCCTATACAGCCTTGTATACACTGAAAATGGTGCATTAATAAGACAAACTCTTATGCACATGAATGCAATCTTTCTCCATTTTTGATAGGGGAGGGTGGACTCTCTCCCGTTACCACTTGGATAATTGAGAGAGCCAGGAATTGCTGCAAGTTATCACAATCTTTGAAGAGTATCCAGAAATGGTAGCTTTCATCTCTCTAATTGTATGCTAGGGCTGTGAAGATATCTTAAGACTCTCTATTTATCTGCCTGGTGAGGCACAACACTTTCTTATTAAAAACATATCTATCATGGTTAATGACTTGATTTCCCCCCCTTTAATACAGTACAATGACAGGTGTAAAGCAAAGCGCGCATCATATGCTTGAGCAATATGCTTGCTGTTTCAAGATGCCTTGAACATCAGCATTCCTTCGCGGTGCCAGAGGAAAAAGGCGGCGGAGGAGCGGGGAGTTGGGGGGGAGGGCGACACAACTTATGCCGCGCAGATTACACGCTTCTGTTGGAGAGAAAATAGTACCATTTGCAGTTTCAGTTAAAAGCATGTTGAAGTGCATATGGAAAATACCATTAGGAGGAATTCCAGAGCGCCTGAGTAAAATGGGTCATTAGGCTTTCGTTTGTTGGAGAGTGCCTCCCATCTGACAGTGCCGAATGGTAGCGTTTTTAGCAGCTTATGTTCCCGGTTACATTAAACAGACAAACAGATTGACTGTTTTGCATTTCTCATTTGACAACAGCTTGTCTTCATTTGCAGCACGCTGGTGGCTGAGCTGAAAGCAGGGTGGGTTCGTGTATCCGAGGTCCTGGTTTTGAATAACAGCAGATGCCAACGTTTAACTTCAAAATCAATCAATTCTTTTTCCTGAGTGTGGATAAAAGGTCTAGTGAAGTGCCTGGAGGGGTTTTTCTGCTGTTTACAGCTGAAAAATATATATAAAACCCAAAAACCCAAATTCATTTTTAAAAAAATAAAGAAGAAGAAAAGGCAAAGCTCTCCTGCACAATACAGGCACTAGCATTTTTAGGAGATAAAGTATGGCATTTATAGTGAAGATTTAGTGCTTTTCTTGTTGTTACACAAACATCTTGACATAGTTTGCTTTTGGAGGACTGCACATCCTCCAACATTTCAGAAATGAAAACCGAGACACTAGTTATTAATGAGGGAGAATGCACAAGCTAGCAGATGCTGCAGCATTTAGCTTTTGCCTGAATTTACTGGGAAGGAAAAGGTTCTTACTCTTCCTTTCTTTTCCTCCCATCTTGAATTGAGTGCAAACTCTTTTGCACTTTGAGCTCAGTTTGTCTAATTTTTATTGATCTGAAGACAAAGCGTAAAAGTGGGAGGAGGAGAAAAATTGGGACATTAAATGCATTTGAGAAAGTGGGAAGATAGAGGAATGTCACTGCCGAATTAGAATACGGTAGAGTCTCACTTATCCAAGCCTCGCTTATCCAAGTTTCTGGATTATCCAAGCCATTTTTGTAGTCAATGTTTTCAATACATCATTATATTTTGGTGCTAAATTTGTAAATTAATTATTATGTAGCATTACTGCATATTGAACTACTTTTTCTGTCAAATTGATGTTTTGGTGCTTAATTTGTAAAATCATAACCTAATTTGATGTTTAATAGGCTTCTCTTTAATCTCTCCTTATTATCCAACATATTCGCTTATCCAACATTCTGCCGGCCCGTTTATGTTGGATAAGTGAGACTCTACTGTATTTGCAGATGCTAGGATTTGGAGTTTTGTTGTCCAAGTGAAGTGTAAAACCAGAGCTGGCCCTAGGTATTTTTCAAGTGTAGGCGAACAGAATTTTGGCACCCCCCCCCCAAACCAATCACTGAAAAATAAAAGCGTTGGATAAGCGAAAATGTTGGATAATAAGGAGGGATTAAGGAAAAGCCTATTAAACATGAAATTACATTAAGATTTTACAAATTAAGCACGAAAACATCATGTTTTACAACAAATCAACAGAAAAAGCAGTCTTGACTGCGCCCCCGTACGTTTTGTGCCCAAAACGACCACTTAATTCGCCTAATTGTTGGACCGGCTCAGTGTAAAACCTACCTGTGGGAAGGGGGTCAGGAAGGGTATTTTTCTTGCTTTATTATGAATTTATCTACCAATACAAAAACAATACGCGAATGAACCCCCGCACAAAAGCTCATTATGAGAGGGCAGGGCTTCTGAGTTATAGCTTTTAGCCAGAGGTCAAATGTCTCCTGTTAAGTAGGGTGCCATCCAAACAGCAGTCTATCAAATGACAGCACGGGAAAAGACTCAAATATTGGCTCTTTAACTCCCAAGTTGGTTTATCCAGAGAGTGGCAAACAGGGCATTGGGGATGGGAGGGAATGATTAAATGGCTACGTCAAGGCTACAAATTGCTGCTACTTGCTTTTGTAGCCAGACTTGTTGCAGTTGAGTGATGTCTCCCATCATTGCATTGTGTGCACAGTAAAACAGTCGAGCAGTGACAGATAGACTGAAAGTCAGAGCTACTCCATCACAGCTGAAAGATCCCTGCTCTCTGGGAATTTAGAATGAGTGGGACGGCTTTCCCTCCAGCTCAGCTCTTCGGCTTGCTCTCTTGTTCTCTCTGGCTCTGGATGGGAGTGAGTGAGAGTGTTATATACTGGCAATATATACCAAGGATGCATCTACAATGTAGAATTGATGCACTTTAATACAGAAATTTAAAAGTATAATTTTTTTTTAGCCAGAAAGTGCTTTCTTTTTGTTTACGTGAAACAAAAGTAGAAACGTGATTGGGAATGTCATTTGTGGCATTGGTAGGAAAGTCCCAAGGAAGCCAAAGTGTAGTGTTAGAAATATAGAAACCATGATAATTAAAAATAGAAACTTTCAATTCGTGATTCATTCGGAGGTATGGGATAGGATCGAAGTCAGCGTGTGGGAAGGGCACCCAATGGTGCGTTCATTGTGGGCCAAGAAAACAAAACAAAACAAAACAAAAGAGATGTTTAGATCTTGGGTATCCATTCATTTGGGCTGATTTATATCAAGGTTAGTATCTTTTGAAGTGAGGTTATTCAGACACACCTACCGGTTTCCTACACAGAAAAACCCCACCTACCTTTTCTGAACGGAGAGAACATGAATATGTGTATTCTGTTCTGTTTTGCTTCTTCCATGAAACAGATGCCTACCTATCTAGCCTCAATTCACCTCAGTTTTCCAGGGATAGTTACAATCCTCTGACTCTCATTCTTAACAAATCAATGTTACCATTTTGTTCCTTTAAAAATTTGTGTAAGTGGTCAAAGCCTTTGAAATCTAGCTCTTTGAAATCTAGCTCTCCTCTCTGTGGGTTCTACACAATGCAATGAGATATGTCTTTGTCTGTATCAGGACGGCACATTACGCGAAACAAAAGTAGAAACGTGATTGGGAATGTCATTTGTGGCATTGGTAGGAAAATGTGTTTTGTTTATTTGTTATCCTAAACATGTTTCAGAAGGAACATATTTTGTGTTCAGTATAACAAATAAACAAAACGCAGAGTAAAGATGAAATGCAGAGTAAATGCAAATGAAAGTCACCACAAAGGCACAGCAATTCCAGAGTATGAAATCCACCTTCCCAGTTTGGCACAGACAATCTCAGATGATCCTCTGTCATCCCACTTTTTCATATCCTTTTAAAGTGCTCCAGTTTCTCTGTCCTCCTCGTCTTATTTCAATTCTTGTGAACCTGAGTCCAAAGTGCAGGGGAGACAGGCACAGAAGAAGGTTGGACTGGATGACCTCTGGGGTTTCTGCTATTATTATTTTATTATGACACAGCAAACAAGATAGATATGCTGGATTTCGTATCACAAAATCACAAGTCGAACACTTCCCAAGTATCTAGGACTGTGTGATGTATTTTTGGATGATGCGTGCAGATCCCAGTAGGGTGGCCTTTTGCAGTTGGCAGATCGTAATTTTGTCAATGTCTATTGTTTCCAAATGCCGGCTGAGATCTTTTGGCACGGCACCCAATGTGTCTATCACCACTGGGACCACCTGTACTGGTTTCTGCCAGAGTCTTTGAAGTTCAATCTTGAGGTCCTGATAGCGACTGAGTTTTTCCTGTTGTTTTTCGTCAATGCGACTGTCACCTGGGATGGCAACATCAATGATCCAACCCTTTTTCTTTTCCACAACTGTGATGTCTGGTGTGTTGTGTTCCAGAACTTTGTTAGTCTGGATTCGGAAGTCCCACAGTATCTTTGCGTGCTCATTTTCCAATACTTTTTCAGGCTTGTGATCCCACCAGTTCTTTGCTGCTGGCAGGTGGTACTTGAGGTATAAGTTCCAATGAATCATTTGGGCCACATAGTTGTGCCTCTGTTTGTAGTCTGTCTGTGCGATTTTTTTTACAGTATTTATATTTCGCCCTTCTCACCCCGAAGAGGACTCAGGGTGGATCACATTATACACACATAGGGCGAACATTCAATGCCCATAAACACATCAAACAGAGACCGAGACAGACAGATGCAGAGGCAATTTAACCTTCTCCTGAGGGGATTTTCTTACAGCAGCTGAAGATATGATCAATGGTTTCATTGCACAGTCTGCATTTTGGGTCATCAGCTGATTTTTCAATCTTGACCTTAATTGCATTTGTTCTGATGGCTTGCTCCTGGGCTGCAAGGATGATGATGATGATGATGATTATTATTATTATTGTATGACACAGCAAACAAGATAGATGTGCTGGATTTCGTTTCACAAAATCGCAAGTCGAACACTTCCCAAGTGTCTAGAACTGTGTGATGTATTTTCAGATGATGCGCGCAGATCCCAGTAGTAGTAATAATAATAATAATAATAATAATAATAATAATAATAATAATAATAATAATTATTATTATTATTATTATTATTATTATTATTATTATTATTACAAAGACTGGATGGCCATCTGTTACTCTCCATCCATCTGCCACTTGCCCTGCCCATGC
The DNA here is from genome assembly GCF_035594765.1 of Anolis carolinensis. Taxonomy (NCBI): domain Eukaryota; kingdom Metazoa; phylum Chordata; class Lepidosauria; order Squamata; family Anolidae; genus Anolis; species Anolis carolinensis. Next base: position 23,639,491 of record NW_026943820.1, on the reverse strand, counting down.
CTGATATATATATATACCCACACACATTATAGATAATATAATATAAAATATAATATATAAACATTTTTGGGGCTCCACAAAAAACTTCTGCTTCAAAAAGGGCTCTGCAGCTGAAAAAGTTTGAGAATCCCTATTTAAAGAATCCCCCTTTTCTGTTAAAGAGTTGTCTTTATGGGATGTCTCACATCCTCCACTCAAGACTGCCGCCCACCCTGCTTCCCACAATTTGTCATGGTATCTGCTGGGAAACACATGAAATGTCCCATCCCAGTAGTAAGGGAAGGTTTCCCCCAGCTGGCTCACACATTCCCTCACAAGAAGGCTCTCACAATTACTAAGGCTGGCTGTGTAGTTTCTCTAAAGTTTTCAACCACAAGAAGATATTTTTAGAATCACGCAGAAAAAGCTTCCTTCACCCTGAGACACTTCACATAATAGAGGAAGGTGACTTAGAGCAGGGGTTTATTTCCTCTCCACAGACACCCACTGCTGCTCTCAAGAATTGTAATGGGGTGAGACAGAACAGAAGAGAAGATTGGGAGATTTGAAAGTTATTTTTTGAAAGTATTGCAATTTTAAATTAATTGCATGTCCTCCAGTATTTCAGAGACGAATTCTGGAACACATAAGGCTGTAAGAAAATTGCACAGACAGACTACAAACAGAGGCACAACTATGTGGCCCAAATGATTCATTGGAACTTATGCCTCAAGTACCACCTCCCAGCAGCAAAGAACTGGTGGGATCACAAACCTGCAAAAGTATTGGAAAATGAACATGCAAAGATACTGTGGGACTTCCGAATCCAGACTGACAAAGTTCTGGAACACAACACACCAGACATCACAGTTGTGGAAAAGAAAAAAAACTGTGGTCAAGATGACAAACGTTATTAATGAGGGAGAACACAACAGACATGGGTCCGTTCCTCTCCCTTGACATCTGACAAGTCCTGGAAGGAGGTGCTCTTGCTTACCAGAAGAAAAGAAAAGGCGCAGGGGGACATGATTCAAACTATAAGGTAGCAGCTGAACCCAGCCTAGTAGGCGGAAGAAATGACGAAGGATCATTTCATGGAGACATGGCTGCTCTAGGCTCCTAAGGAAAGAAAAATGAGGGAGTTCTCCATAAATGAGCTGATTTCTTTCCCAGGAGCCCAGAGGAACCATACCTTAAGACATTGAATTTGTTGGGAATCAGCGAGCTGTTAAGCTCAAATGACCCTCTTTTGTGAGGTAAATTCCCAGGAAAGACAGCAGAGTGTGTAGAAGTATCTCTTCCAAACAGCAGGAAACTTACGAGGAGTGAGTTTAGGAAAGCCTTTGTCTTCTTCAGGATGGCAAAGGATCGCAAAGTCAGCTTAAAAGTTTAAAAAACATTTATTGAGGTAAAAGAAATCAATTGAAGTATAGAAAAGGGTTTGGAGCTAACTAGCTTATCTAATCTGGTCTAAGACAGGTAGACGGATCAAAATAATAAAGAATCTAGATAGCTACATTTTGGCTACGAGAGAAGACAAAATGCATCCGGGCTGTGGCGCAGGCTGGTAAACAGCTGGTGCAATAAATCACTCTGACCATGAGGTCATGAGTTCGAGGCCAGCCCGTGGCGGGGTGAGCACCCATCAATTAAAAATAAAAAATAGCCCCTGCTCGTTGCTGACCTAGCAACCCGAAAGATAGTTGCATCTATCAAGTAGGAAATAAGGTACCACTTATAAAAAAAAAGTGGGGAGGCAAGTTTAACTAATTTACAATGTTGGAATGAGGAAGTAAGAAAGTGCCAGAAGAGTGGATGATGAAGCAGCTGCTCCCCCCTGTGGCCAGAATCAAACATCCCCTCAGGAGAAGGTTAAATTGCCCCTGCGTCTGTCTGTTGTCTCTGTCTCGGTTCGATGTGTTTATGGGCATTGAATGTTTGCCCTATGTGTGTATAATGTGATCCACCCTGAGTCCCCTTCGGGGTGAGAAGGGCGGAATATAAATACTGTAAATAAATAAATAATAAGGAGAGATTAAGGAAAAGCCTATTAAACATCAAAATAGGTTATGATTTTACAAATTAAGCACCAAAACATCAAAAGTAGTTCAATACGCAGTAATGCTATGTAGTAATTACTGTATTTACGAATTTTGCACCAAAATATCACGATATATGGAAAACGTTGACTACAGAAATGTGTTGGATAATCCAGAACATTGGATAAGCGAGTGTTGGATAAGTGAGACTCTACTGTACCTAATTTCCAACAGACCTCACAACCTCTGAGAATGCCTGCCATAAATGTGGTTGAAATGTCAGGAGAGAATGCTTCTGGAGCATGGCCAGACTGCCCAGAAAATTCACAGCAATCAAGTAAGGAATAGCTTTTTAAAAAGTAACTTATGAAGTTAATTAGGGCTGCCTTTCACAACCCTAATTGTCACAGGATTTCCAAACATTCATTCCTGTTTCCTTCAAGCTCCCTACATTTCAGAAGTACAATTCATGGGGAAATAGTTCATCGTGTTTCTGCTATTCTTCTTAATATGGGGGAGTCATAAATTTGTGCCAATCTACTGCATATATCATCCAAAGATCTACTAGTAAAGATCTACCTTCTCCCTACTTTAGCTTGCTTGTGCTACTCTTTATGTGACCCACCTTCTCATTTGCAACACAGCAACGTGTGCAGGGCCCTTAATCTTAAATCCCAAATGGCTTTATGTCAGAAAATTGGGATGTGAAGGTTAGTGGTTCAGTCTCTAGCCAAAATAGTGGATTAGGGCTGCCTTCCAGAATGATAGTGCCTGCCTAAACATTTGTCCCACTGACTTTCGTCAGTTCTTCAGCCTTGACCTTCAAAGAGCCACTCCAAAGAAGATATCAAATATTCTCACATTGCAGCTCTTTCAGTATCAAATGTGTGCCTTTGGTTTGAGGGAAATAGAGTCACTTCCATAACTGGGTGGAAAAGAGATCATTGAAAACGGTGATATTTATGAAATTTGGAAGGGAGTGTCATGGTCAGCCTTGGGCATCCCAGCGAAGTTGCGGCAGATAGAAGAAGCTCCACTTGTTGGTGGGAAGAGCTTGGAAATGCCTCCTCCTTGTTTCCCTTTTTTTAAAAAAATTATTTTTATTAAGTATTTTTGCAGAGAGTCGGTTGAGTCAGAGAGTGGTCCTCTTGTGGTGTCAGCTATTCCGTGGGTAACTGTCCATTTGGGTGGTGGTGGTGGTGGGGGAGTCCGTTTGCCTCCTGAAGCGACATGTTGTATTGCTAGATTTGTATATTTCTGTTTGTTCTTATGGAATTTCTTCGGGGTATGTCCTTCTTTTCCTTATGTATTCTTCAAATATTGACCAGTCGGTTTCTTTTATTGGTTGTCCATGGTGTTTCTTCATCAGGAAGGTTAGTCTGTCCATGGTCTTTATTTCCCATACTTTTAATAGCCATTGATTGATTGAAGGGATCTGGTTTGTTCTCCACAGTTTGGCGAAGGCAATCCTGGCTCCTATAACCAAATAGTTTAGAATATTTTCCTCATTTGTGTTCAATTTCAAATTTTTAAGGCCCAATAGGTATAGTTCTGGTCTCATATGTAGTTTCTTTCCCATTATTTTTACACATTCTTCATGGATTTTTTCCAGTACCTCTTTGTTTTGGGAAACCACATGTAGTAGAAACTGCCCTCATTCACCTGGCACTTCCAACATTTTATTTGAATATTTTTGTTGTAATGGCTTAATTTTTTTGGAGTGATGTACCATCTGTAAATCATTTTGTATTGATTTTCTTTTAAGTCGGTTGCATATGTGTGTTTTATATTTTTCTTCCAGATTGATTCCCATTCCTCATATCTTAAAGGCCTTCCTATATCTTTGGACCATTGCACTATGCTTCCCTTAATTTGTTCTTTCTCGGTATTCCACTCCAAGAGTTTCTTATATATCTTTGTAATTAATTTGTTTTCGGACTCTAGAATTTTGTCCCATTCTGAGTCTTTCTTCATGAAGCCGTCTTGTTTATCCTTGATGTATTCTTCCTTTATTTGCCTATAGTGGATCCATGATAAGTGACCGAATGATTTCAATACTTCTTCTTGTGATTTTAGTACATATTCATTTTCTTGACTTGTGAGGACATCTCTGTATGTGGGCCAGTTTATGTTGCTTTGGATACTCTTCTGAGTTATTGCTAGTGGCGATAGCCACATTGGAGTCTTGGTGAACATTCTTATTTTATATTTCTCCCATATCTTGTTTAGTGAAGTTCTTATTATATGGTTTCTGAATATTTGCTCCTTGTTTCCCTATCACTAGTTGAATAGATTTGTTTTGGTCGCTCCAGCTGCTGGTTGTTAAGGTAGGCTGGCAAGGTCAAGACAGGAGACATTATCTAGTTTTGCATAAATAACTAAGCAGCCAGTGCAATATATTGGCAAACGTTTGTAGAGAATAGTTGTATTTCTTTCCCTCCCACTTGTCTACCTTAAAAAACAAAAAACCCAACATCGGCTATTTTATAAATTCCTGTCACCTTCTTGATGGCTAACCTGTGAGATTCTTAATGCAAAGAGATTGCTTTGCAGTAACCAAAAGGAAAAAAAAAGAAGGCAAAAAATGATGTAGTTTGTTCTCACATCCTAATGAATCTCAAGTCCTATTTTCCTTGTAGTCTCTTGCTTGCATACTCTATAAAGTGAGATGCTTGAGTGGCTAAGCCGTTCAGCCTCTCTCTCTCTCTCTTTTTATTATTAAATGCAATTTTTTCCTCTCAAAGATTACTGAAAATTACTTCTGCTAGTTGCTATGAGGGGCTTATCAGGCCAGTGATGTTTAGGTTCCCATATTAACAGCCTTGTGCTTCTCTGAACTTGAGTTGCGGAGGGAAAGGTACTCATTTCAGCCTGTGAAATACCTGGCTCTTTTCCTCAGTAACCCTTTCTCATCTTCTCTGCCACGGCTCTATTTATTGTGAACAGTTGGTATCTATCTTCCACATAAAGGGAATATGCTCTTAAGGGCAAATTCCTTTTGAAAACACACTTGGTGCTTTCTCTCAGTGGCATTTGTTTCTGAATTAATGTCGTGCAGAGGACTGATATGAAACAAAAAATATTTTTATTTTACTCTGCAAGAAGAACCAATGTTTACCTTACATAGACCCTGGTTCTAGTGTTATTAGGTGGGTGCTGAGAGGTATTTCATGGGGAGCAGCTTTATAGGTCCAAGTGGGCAAGGATGAACTCGTGGCTTTAGTGGACTGAGTAATGCATCCGAGATAGTGGCACTAAAGCCTACAGCTCCGTTTCCAGTATAAACCAAAAAGGACTGCTGGAAGCCAAAGGTGAAGTTCCTCTGCCAGACTCATGTTTGAGCAGCAAAGGGTGAAGAGTTCTTTTCTCCACATCCAATATTCCTCATCTATTTCCAGTATGATGGCTTCGCCCAAAGTGCTTGTTCATAAAGGTTGAATTATGTTTTTTTTTCCATATTTCTTTGGTTCTGCTTTATGTAAAATATCAGGGCAAGACGTTCATCAACATCAGCAACTAAAAAGATGTGAAATGTTACTTCCAAAAATCTTTAAAGATTTAAAAGAGTCTGACATTGCCACTGGAATATCGAAATGTGCATCTTTTAAATCTATCAAAATCATTAAATCTCTTATGTGTAATTTCCATATCCCATTGCCAATGACAGACGGGAAATAGTTAAGCTTGATGTTGTTGTCTTATTGATGTGGAATTGTTTTACTGTTTTATCTCTGTTATTGTATTTTTATGTCCATTATGTACTTTATTGTCCATTCAACTTGAGATTTCCTTTCTCATTTCGTAACACTCTGCATTTCGCCTGGGATCTACGAATTAGTCTCCTGTTTTTAACACTGTATCCTGCTTGTTGATTTTAATGATTGTTTTTATTGATGTTGTTGTTTTTACTGGGATAATTGTTTTATTGCTTTGTTACTGTTATTTGTTTGTTTTATCGGGCCAGGCCCCATGTAAGCCGCCCTGAGTCCCTTCAGGGAGATGGGGCGGGGTATAAAAATAAAGTTATTATTATTATTATTATTATTATTATTATTATTATTATTATTATTATTATTATGTCGGGCATGGCCCCATGTAAGCCGCTCCGAGTCCCTCCGGGGAGATGGGGCGGGGTATAAAAATAAAGTTGTTGTTGTTATTATTATTATTATTATTATTATTATTATTATTATTATTGTGAAAACAAGTCAACAGTCACATTCACCATTTGGAGAAAACTCTAAAGGTAAAGGTAAAGGTTTCCCCTGACATTAAGTCCAGTCATGACCGACTCTGGGCACTGGTGCTCATCTCCATTTCTAAGCTGAAGAGCCGGCGTTGTCCATAGACATCTCCAGGTCATGTGGCCGGGATGACTGCATGGAGCGCCGTTACCTTCCCGCCGGAGAGGTACCTGTTGATCTACTCACATTTGCATGTTTTCAAACTGCTAGGTTGGCAGAAGCTGGGGCTAACAGCGGGTGCTCATTCCACTCCAGGGATTTGAACCTGGGACCTTTTGGTCTGCAAGTTCAGCAGCTCAGCACTTTAACACATTGTGCCACCAGTGATAAGCATAGAGAATGGGGGCTCAATGTCAGCCCAAGAACTGTTTGGAACAGTTCTTGAAAAATGAGTGTTTAAAAAACCGTCTGCGTCCATTGTGCTCTGTGGTCTGTAAGTGATGGAGGACTTCATTCACAAGCGATTTGCATGAAAGGAAATGAGGCAGGGTAGGGGTGGCCCCTGCCATCAAAGCCGTAGCCACAGATAAGGCTGCTGAGCAAAAGCTAGAGTCCCGGCTCATCATCCTGTCTTGTTTCAATGAACTTCAATTTCTGTTTCTCATTTTTTCTCAACTTTCTTTCGTTCGTTCGTTTGTTCTTTTCTTTCTTTCTCGCCTGAGATGTACATATTCATGCCACATGCAAATTCATCTCCCATTTCTACATTTTCTGTTAAAGGCCTCAAACCCGTATCTAGTTTCCAATGAAATAGATCCATCAATGCATTTGTTCCACTGATCTATGTGTTGACTTACCATCCAACAATCACTGGGTTTACTCTAGTTGGGAGTAAGCAGTAGGCATGTCCGATCAATGAAAAAAATGTTTCAATTCTCATTTCTAAAGTAGGGGGTGCTGGCGCTTCGATATAGAAAGTATTTCTGATTTTTTCACCCCAAAATTTCGGATATTTCCGAAAATTTGTAATGATTCTAAATGTTTCTAAAATGGCGGACGCGCATGCGCAATCGCTACACACTGGGCTTGTATGACAATCTTCCATGTGGACGCAGAGGACGTTAGCCCCCACCTTTGCGTCCATCATGGAAGCTTCTGATTGGCCGGGGAGAGGTAGCCATGTTAGGCTGTGCTAAGCTCCCATTCAAGGTAGGTTGCAGAAACAAATTATTTTTTAAAATATTTTTTTAAATATATTTTTTAAAAAATTGGGGGGGGGGGATTAACAAAACATTAAGAGACAATTAGAGAATGGGCCAACAATGGTTCGAATTACATTGCTGGTTGCGCTGTGAGACAATGTCTCGGAATGCATATCAAAAAGTGAGAACAATCCGAAATAATTCCGATATACGATTCAAAATGATTTTTTGGACATGTCTAGTAAGCAGTGGTGTTCAGGTCAGAGACAATGGATGTGTACCAGGAATCCCTTGAAGCTTTCTCCAGGCAGAATTAACTAGTTGGTCAAATAACCAACATAGATGGGTCTCTGGATCATTGTGACCTGTGATCAGCAATACTGACATTTTCCAATGTGAACTAAACCCTGAATGTGAAAATGTAGCAGGGCTTTCCTTGCTGCAAGAAATGCTAGATTATCCGAAACAATGCACACAAAATCGAGCATTGCAGAAGAACAGAGGGCTCAGATTTGTATTTTCCTTTGCTCTCTTTCTGGTGATGCATGTCTTCACTTTTGTTCATAACTATGGTACTTTAATCTTGAAGATCTTCTCCTTAGGGTTGACTGCCTTGCTTTACACCATCACATTTCCAGAGCCTTAGCAGCACAACCTTTATATGCCAAATGATGTGTTGGACATTTGTTGGAGATTTATTAGCTAAAACTTTAAGTCCATCCATTGGAATGTTGGCATTAAATGATGTATCACAGTGCCTGTAACTTACAAAATTCTGGCATTCGGTGGTTCTTTAAATGTGTGGACCATTTCTGGGTGAATCTGTATTTAACTCTCCAAATGTCCATTGCTGCCCAGTCTTGTCTCAGTAGTTTATGCCCTATGGCTCAAAACAAGATCCAATGAAATATGTACAAAACAAAAGGAATTTATTTTTAAATGAGTCCTTACGTGTGCTGAGAGATAAAAGCAAAGGCAACCTTTTACTATTTTGACAGTAAGAATTCTAGAATCACTAATGGTTCAATGCTAGGCCGGAAACTAATAATAACAGCAAGTAGCTCCTCAATAGGACTCCGGATGTTCAAAGCATTTTATGGACATTAACTAATGACTTCAGCAATTGGTTCAATTGCACAATGATTTGGAATAGTTCATCACCGGTCACATACAAAGCAAGCCAAACGATTGGTGAAAGCCGTGACATTAAGCCAAAGCACAGGCGGATTTCTGTTGAAATCAGAGACAGAAACAGTGGAGTTTTTCATCCCTTCTCTATACTAACTAGTTTTGTTGCAAGTCCTGTATCGTGTAAGGAAAAGATGTCAGATTTAATTTCAAGATGGTGCTCCAAAGGGTTCCTGCTCACTTTATCAATAATTGTCCATTTTCCTCACTTTTTATCATATCTAATTAATGAAAGTGGACTCATAGTGGTACAGTAGAGTCTCACTTATCCAAGTTTCTGGATTATCCAAGCCATTTTTGTAGTCAATGTTTTCAATATATCGTGATATTTTGGTGCTAAATTCATAAATACAGTAATTACAACATAACATTACTGCACATTGAACTGCTTTTTCTGTCAAATTGGTTGTATAGCATGATGTTTTGGTGCTTAATTTGTAAAATCATAACCTAATTTGATGTTTAATAGGCTTTTACTTTATCCCTCCTTATTATAAGCTTGGATATTCACTTATCCAAGCTTCTGCTGGCCTGTTTAGCTTGGATAAGTGAGACTCTCATGATACATATGTAATGTGAAAGGACCTGTGGAAATATGACTTTTGGACTACAATTCTCAGTATCCCCAGCCAGCCTGGGCACTGATGGCAGAAGTCAGAGATTTACATCCCCGCCAAAAAAAAGGAACTCTAAATATGCATTCTCATAAATGGTGTACTTATCTTTCCTCTGTCACCCATGTGCATGCACACACTTTCTCTTTCCCATCTTCTAACAGCAGCTGGCAGCTGCTTTTTTACATAAAAGCATTATCCCATAAAACAGCTATTTTGTTGCTTGAAGAAGGAAAACAAAATAGTTGATGTTATGCAGGTGAACAATGGCCTTCGCATTGTGAAAGCACAAAGGGACTCATGCCTCTGGTTAATGCCTTGCTATCACTTCAATGTCTTCAGCCAGGATGAACTTTGCCTTGGTGGCAATCTTTGCACGAGTCGTAAACACGGTGAAACCCCTCTCTGGACATCGCAGAGGGTCTCATAGGTGTTCCTTCGACAGCCTGTCCTAAGGGACCAAACACATTTCACCATCAAGGGAAGAGGGAAAATGCAGAGGCCTGACAGGGTAAATAAAGGAAAAGAATTATCTCTCAGCAGAATGCACCAAATGCTACAGCGTTTATGACGAACTGCAACAAACACTCTGCCTCAGAGCAAAGATGTTTGGTAACTGGGTTTATGGCAAAAAAATATATATCTGAAAATGCCAGCTACTTGGATTATAACCCCGCAAATATATTTATTAGAAAAGAAAGGTGACCCCCGTTATCTCTGTTGATGAAAGGATGTTGTTGAAATGTTGTTGGCATCAAGCATTCTGGGCTCCGCATAAGTCTACAATAACTAAGAATCATTCCACACTGTGAAGAATTTATAACGACTGCCACCAATTTGTAAAGGACTAAGAATGACTAAGGCTCTTTCAGGCAGGGGGAATCTTTTTATCCACCTGCTGCCACCAATTTGTAATGTGGTGGCACCAATTGGCAAGGAGGTGCCTCCAATTTCAGCAATGCGCGACCACCTAGACTCAGGGAGGAGACCTTTTACTTTTTTTCCCCTTTCTTCTTCTTCACTTTAGATGGTAGCGTAACTTGGTTTAGAATATATGCGACAGAGGCTTGGATGTTGAAAGAACAATAACAAGTTTATTCAGGCACAGAGCTTAGTGGTTTCAATGTAGTTTCTCACTTAAGAGGTACACTTTCTTCAACAGTTGCAATAATAACATATGATGAATCCACTTTCAAAAGACTTTCTCCTTTCCTTCAGTAGTTTAAACCTTTTCCTATTCTTTCAACTGATGCTATTAACTGAACACTTCGGATCTAACTAGAATTGTTTCCTTTTACCATTCAGATTCTATCAATAAACCCAAACAAGTCACTTGACTTGCTTAATATGACACAATTAGAGATCTGAGCTTCCCTGGTTTCCCTAACCTGGAACCAGTCTCTTCCCTGTGACTCTCAGATCACAGACTGTAAAACCAGCCTTCCCTGTGGTTCTCTGACCACAGACTGAGTTTCTTTTCAAATTCTGCTCTCTCTTCTGCTAAACGGCAGTTGGCTCCGCCTACATCACCATGGCAACCAGTTTCAGAACACTGAGATGGATATCCCCTTCATGCAATAACTATAATACTTACCCTTATAATACTTAGTCATGTGGGAAGGTGGTTTATTAGGGTGTGTGGAAGTATGGTTATGGGACCATGTACTGGATAATTGTTGCATTTGCAATATTGAAGAGATGTGTAATATTGAGGCACTAAATGCAGTGTGGATCCACTATCAATGATATAACAACTGTAGTGGAATTGCAAGTTGGTGCAATAAAGTTCAGAGACAATCCCTTCTTGCGTTGCCATTTTCTCTTATTACCTCATCAGGCAGGGTACTTTCCCCATCATACGCTGCTTGTTCTCCATTTTCAGGATAGAGCTCATTACATGATGCATATGTACTTTCAGTCAAATTCTAACAATGCTGTGGGATTTGAAGAGACATGAATGGAGATCAAAAGGGAGAAACGTGCTAAGAGCAAGGCACGCCAAGCCAACCCTGACCGGGACTGCCTTCCACCTGGAAACCAATGCCCTCACTGTGGAAGAACATGCAGATCACGAATAGGGTTCCACAGTCACCTACGCCAAGACACTACACTTGGAAGGCCATCATACTCGAACAACGAGAGACTTTTAGTCGGGCCCTGTCTAGAAAGAGGAACTCTCATCTGATTTTGGGAGCTAAGCAGAGTCAGCCATAGTTAGTAGAGTCTTGCTTATCCAACCTTCACTTATCCAATGTTCTGGATTATCCAACGCAGTCGGCTTCCCGCCTGGATCCACAGCTATTTCTTTAGGCAGCAAGGGCTGAAGTTTTTACGGATTTAACTTCTGACAATGTTCTTACTGCAAGTTTATTTTATGCAATTCTATCTTTATTTGCAGTCAATTTGTTAGTAGCCAATGTTTTTGTAGTCAATGTTTGCAATGTTTGGTGCTAAATTCATAACTATAGTAATTCCTACATAACATTATCATGTATTGAACTGCTTTTTCTGTCGATTTGTTGTAAAACATGTTTTGGTGCTTAATTTGTAAAATCATAATGTAATTTGATGTTTAATAGGCTTTTCCTTAATCCCTCCTTATTATCCACCATTTTCGCTTATCCAACGTTTTTATTTTTCAGTGATTGGTTTGGGGGGGGGGGGCACCAAAATTCTGTTCACCTACACTGGAAAATTACCTAGGGCTGGCCCTGCTCTCTCTGCAGCAAAGCACCTGAAAAATCTCTCCATCAGTATTATCCCTTTCTTGACCACTCATATTCCGATCACTGAAGGAAGCAAAGAGAGAAGGAAGCAGGAAGGATGAGAGCCAATCGTGTCCCAAAAAGCAGACTGGGCAAACCTGTTCCGATTTATTGTGCTTCTCTTTTTAAACCTGCAATCCAGACATGAACCTATTAATTGTAACATCCTTATTGATTGCTTTCAGCCTTATTAAAAATGTATGTGTTGTACATTTCAGTAGTAAAGCAGCTTCCTTTCAAAGAGCAAGAAATCTTTTGATCAGCAAATGCAAATTAGGTGCATATTAATTTTATTTGGGCAAACACCAGTCAGTTCCCTCCATGTTTCTCTGGTCATTTCCCCCCAATCTGCTCCACTGGTGCATCCCAGTTTCTTTCCACAACTCACAGTCCAGATCTTGAATGTGTTGTTATGAATATAAAATGGTGTTTGAACTCCACTCAAGCCCAGCCTTTGCATCTTGTTCAGTGTGCCTGAAATGCTTTCACTCTAAAGGCCATTTGCTTGCTCTGAGTGTTTGAGATCTCTTAACAGGATGAATATCTACTTAAGTCATTACTCCATGGAAGCATTTGCCACTGGGAAATGTTGCTCACTTTGTGTACAGATTAAGTAGTCCCAGAAACCAGGAAAGGGAATTTATGAAAGGGTTTGGCTTCTGTCACTGTCAAAGAAGTAATTTTTAGCATGACCTGTAGGTAGGTAGCCATGCATCATTTCACTTGTTCAGTCGTTTCCGACTCTTCGTAATCTCATGAACCAGTCCACGCCCCCAGTTGCTTCAAGGTCAAGCCAGTCACTTCAAGGATACCATCCATCCATTTCGCCCTTGGTCGGCCTCTCTTCCTTTTTCCTTCCATTTTCCCCAGCATCATGATCTTCTCCAAGCTATCCTGTCTCCTCATGATGTGGCCAAAATACTTCAGCTTTGCCTCTAATATCCTTCTCTCCAGTGAGCAGCCATTGGGCATTATTTCCTGGAGGATGGACTGGTTGGATCTTCTTGGATCTTCTTGCGGTCCAAGGCACTCTCAGGATTTTCCTCCAGCACCAGAGTTCAAAAGCGTCTATCTTCCTTCACTCAGCCTTCCTTATGGTCCAGCTCTCGAATCCATAGGTTACTATGGGGAATACCATTCCTTTGACTATGCGGACCTTCGTTGCCAGTGTGATGTCTCTGCTCTTCACTATTTTATCAAAGTTGTCCATTGCTCTCATCCCAAGAAGTAGACATCTCATACAAATTGAATATCCTAGAAATGATAGATTGCATTTGAGTGCTATTGCTGAATATTGTTGTGTGTTTTCAAGTCATTTCAGAGTTGTAGGGCCCTTCCATACAGCCAAATAACCCAGAATATCAAGGCAGATACTCCATAATATCAGTTTGAAACTGGATTATCAGAGTCCATGCTGCCATAGAATCCAAGAGTTTTAGTTTGTTGAGACACCAGCACACTTTGGCAGAGAAAGCTAAATACCTTGTAGCCACCCTGAGTCCCTTTGGGGAGAGAGAGTAGGTTAAAAATAAAAACTTATTATTATATTATTGTAAAACTGCAACTCGTATGCAGTAGCGGCCCTAGGTTTTTTCAGTATGTAAGCAAACCTAAGGTCGCCCCCCCCCTGAAATTATGCCCCCCAATTTACTGGCAGTGCCGACAGAGGCAGTGGCGGTGACCATTGGGTCGCTTGCCGCGGAACAAGGAAGTACTTGGTATTCTCACGAGATTTCTGTGAGATCTTGCGATATTTTGTGAGATCTCGCAAAATCTCACGAGAATACCAAGTACTTCTTTGTTCCACGGCAAGCGACCCAATGGTCGCCGCCGCCGCCACCGCCGTCGCTTCGAGTGCACCCAGCAAGGGCTGTGCCCAAAGCGGTGGCTTCATGGGCCTCCATAAAGAACCGGGCCTGCTCGTATGATTCCATGGCATGGAACCATGGCAGTTAAAGTGATGTTAAACTCCATTAATTCTGCAGTTACCCTGAGTCTATGGACCTCATCACATGGAGGTCCTAAAGTCAGGAAACAGCAGGGGCATCCGTAACAAATCCGTGGGGCAGCGGGGTAAATTGTTGGGCAGCACCCTCCATTGCCCTCTTCCCAACCCATGTTGGAGCCCTGCATAATGTGATGGGTTCCGGTGGGCTCCGTCCTGGTTGCATCTCAGCAACATCCTAGGACAAGGCTGAAAGCCCATGTGATGTGGTCCTATCAGTCCTCTTCTTTTCTTACATCATTCCACTTTGCCAAGTGCTACTATTATCCAGAGTAAAGTGGCTGATTCCTAATCTGGTGAGTAGGAAGCCACAACAAGAAGTTGGAGGACAGAGGCATGAGTGCCACTTGGCCTTTCCTGCACCCCATAAGATAGTCTGTTGCCCTCTTTTTCAAAAGAGAACTTTGTGTCTTCATAGCATCCCAATACATATTTCGCCAAGTCTTAGAAAGATGACGGCATGATATCACCACACAGAGCGTAAAATCATTTAACATTTCCAATGGGAATTAGGGGAGCTGCATGAATGAGGGCAAAAAAATTACCCTGTAATCGGGAACAGAATGTAATCAAGTGGAACACTGTAAATGCTTCAAGCCTTCAATGGCCAGGGGAAATCGATGTAAAAATTAGAAAATTAAGACCAATTTGAGAATCAAGAAGAGCTATTGTATTTCATTCAAACTCCAATAAAACATAGATTAAATCACCGGCAAGACCACAAGTGGTTCACTCCCATTGAAAACAAAGTTATATCTTTATAGCAGGACCATCTCAAACATGTCTACTCAGAATTAATGCCCAATGCAACTTACTCCGATGTAAATCTTTAGAGCATTGGGGCATCTTTAAATATATGGGATTCAGAATTAAGGCTAAATAAGGTTTTTTTGGGGGGGAGGGGGTTGACAATGAAATTTATTCAAGAACACTACCTTGAAAGCGTGCAATCTTTAGATTGCTTTAGAGAAGAACACAGAACTTGATTCTAGTATTTACTTATCACCACAAAACACATTGTTTAATTTCTATGATCAATTTCAGCTCTACAGAAATTGTTCAGTTTTCAAAGACACAAGAATATTTCTTACTCACTTTAGATTTTTTTAAAGATCCAGTGCAGTGCAAACAACTGAACAGTTGTTCTTAGTGTGACATTTACAAAAAGAGGAACTAGACAAATGACTATTGATGGATCGATCAGATTTATGTCTTGCCCGTCTTTCCCCAAAATGGGACACAAAGGCAGTGTCCCTGAATGATTTGCCATAGAAAAGTCTAACTGACTTCCAAATGTTTAATGATAAAATCAGCATAAATGGTCTCTTAGATTGCTGAAATTAAGATCCTTTGGTTTAAGATTGCAAATTCAATTCTAGTCGTTGGTTGCCTTCACGTCATTTCTGACATGATACATTACTTTGAAGAAAATTGGAACATGTGTGGCCGGGCAACATTTAAGTGTGGCCAAGAAGGCAAAATTACCAGTGAAAAAGAATGGACAAACTAGACGAAGTTGCATCAGTTTACTCTGTTGAGTCAAAAGGGTGCAAACTTTTGACTCAGTTCATACCAATTAAAACAGACAGGGGATGGAAGGGGAAGGTTGGTTAAAGACAGAGATTCTGGAACATTTTGTTTTTTTTAAAAGGTTTAATTGGAACCCCCCCCCCCTTGCCAAAATGTCACAGTTTGGAAATATGATATGATAATCCTAAAGCCAACCAAGCATAGAGATTTCCTAACAAAAATTGTCCATGCCTTCCTATGAGACCGAGGCCCCGTCTACACTGCCATATAATCCAGATTATCAAAGCAGATAATCCACATGATCTGCTTTGAACTGGGTTATGTAAATCTACACTGCCATATAATCCAGTTCAAAGCAGATACCGTATATACTCGAGTATAAGACGACCCAAATATAAGCCAAGGCACCTAATTTTACCACAAAGAAACTGGGAAAACATTGACTCCAGTATAAGCCGAGGGTGGTAAATTTCAGAAATAAAAATAGATACCTAAAAAATTTCATTAACTGAGGCATCAGTAGGTTAAATGTTTTTGAATATTTACATAAAGCTCAAATTTAAGATAAGACTGTCCAGCTCTGATCAAATCATTATTCTGATCTTCTTCAATGTAAATGTGCATATGTATCCTTTTAATAATAACAGAGTAAAATAATACATGTAATAATAATAATAATAATAATAATAATAATAATAATAATAATAAATACAGGAAAATAATACAAGTAATAATAAATAGAGTAAAATAATAAATGCAACAATAAAAATATCATCGTGAAATAATAAATGTATTATTAATAATAATAAAAATAGAGTAAAATAAATGTAATAGTAGCAACAATAATAGAGAAAAATAATAAATGTAATAATACCAATAATAATAGAGAAAAATAATAAATGTACCATATATTCTCGAGTATAAGCTGACCCAAATATAAGCCAACCAGGACCCTCACTTGAATATAAACCAAGGGGGGCTTTTTCAGTCTTAAAAAAAGGGTTATACTCGAGTATATACAGTAATTTGGGCAAGTCATACACTCTTAGTTTAAGAAGAACGTATTGCCAAGTATCTTTCCAGTAGATTTGACTTGTAGATGCATCACAAACAAACAACAGTCTTCAAGATGCCAGGTTTTTTTCTTTTTGCCACAAAGGTCTAACATGGCTACTTTTCTGGGACTCATCTACAGGTCATCTCCCCCATTTAAAAATGCTCATAAAATGGAGAATGCACTTAGAAATATGCACCTTGTTTTCTTCATTATACTTGTGTTCTAACATAGCACTCAGGGTGTCTAGCAATAATAAAAGCCAGGCTCCAGAATAAACCTTAATTAAAACATGGCATAAAACAAAGTAAATGAAAGCATAACAATAAAGAGATAGGCAATCTCAAGTCAATTAACACTGGCTTTCCCTTTCAGCAACAGACCAGTTTACATGCCAAAGGCCGTTAGAAGGACAACAAGCGTGGAACGAAACCTCCCTCAGTAGGGAGTCCCAGAGCTTGGAATGCTAATAAAATTCATGCTGAAAGGGAGTATAAGCAAGCAAAGAGAAAAGACAAGCAAATTCAATGCATACTAGCCATCCAAAGCCATGCACAATTAGTATACAGAGATGTGTGAACCAACCTTTAGGGACTTTATATTCAGGAAATGTATTCTTAAACCTTGTCCAATATCCCTCATTGGAGAGGCAGAGTATATAAAACTTTACGCTCACAGATGTGCAGTATTTGTGCAATTGACACATTTAGCGTATTGTGATATCATACCAACAAAAATGCACAGTGTGCAATTAATAAGTATGCTTCCATAGAGGAATCGACACATGTGTAAGTCCCTTATTATTATTATTATTATTATTATTATTATTATTATTATTATTATTATTATTATTATTATTCTAGTCTGACATAGCAAACAGAATAGATATGCTGGATTTCATATCACAAAATCACAAGTCGAACACTTCCCAAGGGTCTAGGACTGTGTGATGTATTTTCGGATGATGCGCGCAGATCCCAGCAGGGTGGCCTTTTGCAGTTGGCAGATCGTAATTTTGTCAATGTCTATTGTTTCCAAATGCCGGCTGAGATCCCAATGTGCCAGTCACCACTGGGACCACCTGCACTGGTTTCTGCCAGAGTCTTTGCAGTTCAATCTTGCGGTCCTGATAGCGGCTGAGTTTTTCCTGTTGTTTTTTGTCAATGCGACTGTCACCTGGGATGGTGACATCAATGATCCAAACCATTTTCTTTTCTACAACTGTGATGTCTGGTGTGTTGTGTTCCAGAACTTTGTCAGTCTGGATTCGGAAGTCCCACAGTATCTTTGCGTGCTCATTTTCCAATACTTTTGCAGGTTTGTGATCCCACCAGTTCTTTGCTGCTGGGAGGTGGTACTTGAGGCATAAGTTCCAATGGATCATTTGGGCCACATAGTTGTGCCTCTGTTTGTAGTCCGTCTGTACGATTTTCTTACAGCAGCTGAGGATATGATCAGTGGTTTCGTCGGTTTCCTTGCACAGTCTGCATTTTGGGTTATCAGCTGATTTTTCAATCTTGGCCTGAATTGCATTTGTTCTTTTGGCTTGCTCCTGGGCTGCAAGGATCAGGCTTTCTGTCTCCTTCTTCAGGGTTCCATTCGTGAGCCAGAGCCAGGTCTTCTCCTTATCAGCTATTCCTTCAGTTTTGTCAAGGAACTTTCCATGCAATGTTTTGTTGTGCCAGCTGTCAGCTCTAGTTTGTAGTGTGGTTTTCTTGTACTGGTTTTTTGTCTGCTGTGCTTTGAGGAGATTCTGATTTTTGACTTCAGTCAAAGCAGGTTCTTCACTTTGCTTTACATATTCTGCCAGGGCATGTTCTTCTTCTTTGACTGCTTGTTTTACTTGTAAGTGTCTTTTGCCCTCTGATCCTCTAGGCAGATATTATTATTATTATTATTATTATTATTATTATTATTATTATTATTATTATTATTATTATTATTATTTTCATTTCTATCCCACTTTTCTCCCATGGGTGGGATTCAAAGCAGCGTTCAACATATAAAATTCATACAAATACATCCAACCACAATACATAATCAGTTAAAACATCATATTAAAACACCAATAAGGTTGCAGTTTTATATTTGCATTTCACATTGAATCATGCCCTTAAAATATTTGCGAGTGTAATGCTTTTGGGAACAGATAAACCTTTTGGAATCAGCAGGTCAAATATACCAGAAACAGGTCCGACATTTGATGCATTGTTATTCAATTAGGGCTCAAGGTGGCCAGATGACCAGTCAGCCATGGATGCCTGCTGGGTGACTTTGAGCAAATCCCACTTTCTCAGCCTCAAAGGAGGGCAATAGCAAACTTCATCTGAACAAAGTACATGAAGGAAACTCCGTGATAGGATAAGTTGTCTTAAGCTGGAAATTATTTCATAGAATCATAGTTGGAAGAGATCACTAGGGCCATGCAGTCGAACTCTATTCTGCCATGCAGGGAAACACAATAAAAGCACATTCAACAAATGACCATCTATCCTTAGTTTAAAAACCTCCAGAGAAGATTCGACCACATTCCAACACCAAAAAACCTTATAGGCAGAGATAGAAAAAAAATATATTATTTTGTTGGGTATGTTTGGTTTTCTTTTTTGCCTTTGCTTCCTCATAGCCTGTATTTTTGTTTGTACTTTTGTTCAAGATGTTGC
This sequence comes from Anolis carolinensis, assembly GCF_035594765.1. Lineage (NCBI taxonomy): Eukaryota > Metazoa > Chordata > Lepidosauria > Squamata > Anolidae > Anolis > Anolis carolinensis. The sequence goes on along the minus strand of NW_026943820.1, from coordinate 23,620,268 downwards.
CTCAGCCTTATCACAATACCTGCAGAATGACTCTAATTGCTTATTAATAGTGGGAGTGCTTGTTGTGTGAGTCCTTGCCTCCCTCCACAACTCTAATTGCTGGGAGGCAAATTCTTACAGCACCAGAACCTAGCGGATTCCCTGCTCCGTTGCCCTATTAAATGAGGTGTTGCTGTATTTGACTCAAGCTAAAAGACGATCCCATCCCACTTAGCAAAAAGACCACCGGGGCTGACCTCGCTGGGGACAGATTTCCTGTTTAAACCGCAAAGAGGTCTCCTTGAATGCAAGATGTTAATTGCACCAGGAATTTAGCTTCCCTACGGATTAAACAGCCATGGCTCCGAGCTACTATTGGGAATTGAAATCAGGATTAGGAAGGAAAATGGGCCATGGCCTCACAATGCTATTACCCCAGTTCCTGAAACTAAAACCTTAAAATCTCTTCCTTAGTGGCCAATAAAAAGTTGCCATGTGTGTCCGCATTTGGTTAAGAGAAGGAAGGCGGGGGAGGAAAGGCTCAAAATGTTTGGGGCCATCTTTCAAAGTGTATGCAGGACTGGAAGGGAAGATCATTTTCAAAATCTCTTTCAGTGGTTTAGCCTGGAGCTTGAAAAGTTACATTTAAAAAATCTATATATATATATAAAAGAGTAATGAAATTTCAGCCTAGGACAAAACAACAAAACTACACATCCCAGAAACACTAAACTTGGCAGCACAACCCCTTATCCATGCCTCTACGTTGATACAACAAAAAGATCCAGCTACTATCAAACAGCCAGGCTTTGAGACTGCAAGGCTATTCACTGCTATTCCACCTGGCCAACAAAGGATTCCCATAAGCCACAGCAACGCGTGGCCGGGCAAAGCTAGTCTATATATATAAAAGGGTAATGAAATTTCGGCCTAGGACAAAACAACAAAACTACACATCCCAGAAACACTAAACTTGGCAGCACAACCCCTCATCCATGCCTCTATGTTCATACAACAAAAAGAAAAGAAAAAGAAAATCCCAATTAGAGGGAGAGGAATAATTGTTTTTATCCAATTGCTGCCAGTTAGAAGGCTAAGCCACTTGGTCTCCTAGCAACCCACGCAGCCCAGGGGACAGGCAGAGTTAGGCCTCACTTAGGCCTCTTCCACACTGCCTATAAAATATAGATTATCAGATTTGAACTGGATTATATGGCAGTGTAGACTCAAGGCCCTTCCACACAGCTATATAACCCATTTATAATCTTATATTATCTGCTTTGAACTGGATTATCTTGACTCCACACTGCCATATAATCCACTTCAGTGTGCAGTCGGACACAACTGGACTTAATGTCAGGAGAAAACCTTTTCCCTTTACCTTAACTGCCACCAATTCCTCAATACTTTATTTCCCATAACACCATACTTCGCCACAGCAACGCGTGGCCGGGCACAGCTAGTAAGATATATAATCATTATGCCAAAACTTCCAATGTACTTAGTTATCACTGTTAAGGTATATTTATTTAACACCAAACATTTACTCTTCCTCAATAGTGTGACTTTTTAGTTATGCCCTAAAACAAACAAAAAGGTTACTCTGTCCTCAACAGCCCTGCTCAGATCTTGCAAAGTTAGGGCTATGGCTTCCTTGATTTACGATATCATCACATGGGGCTAAAATAGGCAGCATGCACTGGCTTTGCCCAGGTCACCCATGGAGCTCGTCGGCTGCCATCAAACGACGCTGGCACGGCTCCATGGATAAAGGAGAGTTACGATAGAGTTACGAGTTGGGTCGATACAGGGAATGCTGTGGATGTAGCCTACCTGGATTTCAGAAGGCCAGTAAGGCCTTCGACAAAGTCCCCCACGACCTTCTGGCAAACAAACTAGTAAAATGTGGGCTAGACAAAACTGTGGTTAGATGGATGTGTAATTGGCTAAGCGAACGAACCCAAAGGGTGCTCACCAATGCGTCTTCTTCATCATGGAAAGAAGTGACAAGTGGAGTGCCGCAGGGCCCCGTCTTGGGCCTGGTTCTGTTCAATATCTTTATTAATGATTTAGACGAAGGGTTAGAAGGCACGATCATCAAGTTTGCAGACAACACAAAACTGGGAGGGATAGCTAACACTCCAGAAGGAGGAACAGAATCCAAAATGATCTTGACAGACTAGAGAGATGGGCCGAAACTAACAAAATGAAGTTCAACAGGGACAAATGCAAGATACTTCACTTCGGCAGAAAAAATGGAAATCAAAGATACAGAATGGGGGACGCCTGGCTTGACAGCAGTGTGTGCGAAAAAGACCTTGGAGTCCTCGTGGACAACAAGTTAAACATGACCCAACAATGTGATGCGGCAGCTAAAAAAGCCAACGGGATTCTGGCCTGCATCAATAGGGGAATAGCGTCTAGATCCAGGGAAGTTATGCTATTCTGCCTTGGTCAGACCACACCTGGAATACTTTGTCCAATTCTGGGCACCACAGTTGAAGGGAGATGTTGACAACCTGGAAAGCGTCCAGAGGAGGGCGACTAAAATGATTAAGGGTCTGGAGAACAAGCCCTATGAGGAGCGGCTTAAAGAGCTGGGTATGTTTAGCCTGCAGCCATGTACAAATACGTGAAGGGAAGTCATAGGGAGGAGGGAGCAAGCTTGTTTTCTGCTGCCCTGAAGACTAGGACACGGAACAATGGCTTCAAACTACAGGAAGAACATCAGGAAGAACTTCCTCACAGTGAGGGCTGTTCGACAGTGGAACTCTCTCCCCCGGACTGTGGTGGAGGCTCCTTCTTTGGAGGCTTTTAAGCAGAGGCTGGATGGCCATCTGTCGGGGGTGCTTTGAATGCGATTTCCTGCTTCTTAGCGGGGGGTTGGACTGGATGGCCCATGAGGTCTCTTCCAACTCTACTATTCTATGATTCTATGATTCTATGAGAGTGGAGCCGGCATATGCCGTCACCACAGCAACACAGGATGGCTCCCATGTTGTCATTGAAGTCCATGGGGAGAAGCTGCATGCTCCACATAATAATAATAATAATAATAATAATAATAATAATAATAATAATAATACCTTACTGTTATATTTTCTAGTGAGTACAAACTTCATATCCAAACTACAGCAGTCTTCCTTTAGTTCTTTTAACTTCCAGGGAAGGTTCATTCTTGATTTATTCTTGTATCAATTTGTCTGTTTAGCATTTCGTGGCATCCACAGAACTCTCCTCCAGCATCACATTTTAAACCATGGATTTTCTTCCTGTCACTATCCAACATTAACAACCATATTAACTAAACAATGTTAATTAAATGTATGTAGGAGAGGGGATGGATGGGTGTGTGCCTTTAAGTTGCCTATTATATTATGATAATTCCAATGCATTTCATTAGCTTTCTTAAGCAAGGAGCACTCAGTGGTGGTAAAATAGAGGAACACCTGATATTACTTAATTAATAATCCCACATTCAAGTATTAATCACACCTGGCTCTGCTTAGCTTCCAGGATCGGTTGAGGTTGGTTGCTTTTAAGGTATTTAAGCTTTCTACTAGATAAATACCTAAATATTTATACTGGGTAGAATTTTAGATTTTCATGATTAAATGAATATGCTGTGTGCATTTTTTTAATGAGAAGGCAAAGAGAATCTCCATTTTATTAATGAATGAATTAAAAGAAAAATAAAATAAAGCAACTTGAGATACAGTAGAGTCTCCCTTATCCAAGCTAAACGGGCCAGCAGAAGCTTGAATAAGTGAATATCTTGGATAATAAGGAGGGATTAAGGAAAAGCCTATTAAACATCAAATTAGGTTATAATTTTACAAATTAAGCACCAAAACATCATGTTATACAACAAATTTGACAGAAAAAGTAGTTCAATACGCAGTAATGTTATGTTGCAATTACTGTATTTACGAATTTAGCACCAAAATATCAGGATATATTGAAAACATTGACTACAAAAATGGCTTGGGTAATCCAGAGGCTTGGATAAGTGAGACTCTACTGTACTAGATAAATTTACTGGATTTTTGTAACCTATCAGCAGCTTTGCAATTTGAGAATCAATAGGACACTGCTATGTAAAGGTATTAATAGTTTGTTAAATAATGTTACGCCGTGTATAGATATATAGATTCTTTAATTGGTTGCAATAGTGGGAAGAGTTTTTTGATTAGCTGATTTACAAGAAGAATGAGTAAATTGATCTGTTAATTGATTGAAGAATCTTTTGTGCTGATGTGACAAATGGATAGGGAATGAGCATCATATTAACTGATTTCAAAATCCAAATTATAGGACTCAGCAGATCTTGGAACTGAACATGATTTAGCCTGAGCCCGTTATATTTATAAATTTCAACTCAGGAGATAGAATAAGAGATCCTATGAAGGTCAGTTGGTACCAAAAATAGGCTACATATCTTATCCTTATTGTAGTTGAAATTTTATAACCGTTCTTTTATTACTCTTTGTCCCTAGTCCTCACATGGCAAAAAAAAGTATTTCTCAATACTATCTTAGCTGATGCCATCTCAGAAAATATGAAAGTCTGTGACTCTAAACCCATCATAATTTTTCTCCTGTGGGATATTTAACATACATAGAGTCTCACTTATCCAATATAAATGGGCCAGCAGAACGTTGGATAAGTGAATATGTTGGATAATAAGGAGGGATTAAGGAAAAGCCTATTAAACATCAAATTAGGTTATGATCTTACAAATTAAGCACCAAAACATCATGTTATACAACAAATTTGACAGAAAAAGTAGTTCAATATGCAGTAATGTTATGTTGTAATTACTGTATTTACGAATTTAGCACCAAAATATCACTATGCATTGAAAACATTGACTACAAAAATGCGTTGGATAATCCAGAACGTTGGATAAGCGCGTGTTGGATAAGTGAGACTCTACTGTATTTGTCTGATGAAGAAGCCAGTGAAAGTTCAAAAGCTTACATAAAGTTATACTTTGGAGCTGGCCCAATAAAGGTACTACTGCTTGTAGAGGTCTAATTTCTTGCTTATCTATCAACCTTGATCAGTGTTATGATTGAGCCTCATGGCTCTGTTTCTGACAGACGTGGGCGTAAGACTCCTCGAGAGTCAGATACTCTCGAGGAGCGAGAGAGAAAAAGACTACGAGACATATTTGCAGCACCATCTGACGAAGAATCTTTCGAAGGGTTTACGGAAAGAATGGAGGAGGGGCTGGTTAGCTCAGAGGAGGATGAGATGGATTGGACTCGGGTAAGGGAGGAATTGGGTGCCACTGGCCATGATGGGACAGAAGATGAATGGGGACCTTCAGGATTAGACCCATGGCTTAGCTGGAGGGATGGGACGGGATCCACAGCTGGAGATGCTGTTGGGCGTAGTCAGAGGTGTTCCAGCTCTGACGAGGAAAGTGATGAGGAAACGCCCGGGTTAAGGAGGACAGCTGACAGTGATGAGGATTTGTAACTGGCATAAAATGGGGCTTGGGAGCAATTGCAAATTGCGTCGGGCAAGGTAATCTGGGCAAACGCTTGGGATTCGTGTGTGTGTGTGGGACGCTTCCCTGAAGACTTGTGTGCTTTCCTGTGCTGAGACGTAAGTTGATTGGAATCCAGGGTCAGACGGCGGGAGGGATTGTGTGGGCATTTGTTTGTGCAAACCTGTGCTTACTCTTATTAGCTTGACCTTCCGTCGTCTTCTTGACGGACGCCATCTCCTGCTTTGAGAACTCGGACTGAACTGACCACGGCTTGTCTTCCCCCCTTCTTGGACTTGGAAAAACTACAAACGTCTGCTTCTGGCTTTGATCTACGGAACGGAACTGGTCTACTCTACTGCTAAAATCCCTGGCTGATTTGTTCGTGTTGGAATCCTGTCTGCTGTGTGTGTGGGAGCGACGCAAGTTACTCTAAAAACAGTGTTGGCAGCAGAGAGGAATCTGCTGCCAATTAGTTGCATTCTTTGTATCTTTTGTTCCTTGGCTTTCGTTTTGTTTATACCCAGGCTGAAGAAAGCAGTTTGTTTTTACCCGGATTAAACTCCGGTTTAATCCGGTTTATCTTTTGAACATTTACTTTTGCCCCTTTTTGCTCCTAAAGGCAAAAATTGCCTGGCCCTTGTGTTTTACGGGCATTTTTGAGTTCTGTAATCTAATAAACTCTGTTACTTTGAATCTTGTGGCGTTCTGTCCTTGACAGATTGCCCGACGCCCATAAAAGGTTTATTGCAGCAATAAACCCGTCAGGAAGACGATGGATGAGTTAAGGGTCAAATTAGACCAATTGCAAACGGCTTTTACCGTTAGCCAAACAGCTCATGCCGTGAAAGGACATGTTTTGACTCCTGAACGCTTTGACGGAACCAGGTGCAAGTTGCCAACCTTTTTGGCACAAGTGGAGCTTTATTTTTCTCAGCTCAGTGCTCATGCTTTTCCTACAGACACTAGCAAGGTGGCCTTTATTTTGAGTTTGTTGACCGGTCCCGCAGGACAATGGGCCACTAATTTAATTTTGGGAAATGACCCAGTCAAGGACAATTTGAATAATTTCAAAAAGTTGTTAACTGATACTTTTGGGGATCCTCTCCGCACGGAGAACGCTGGGTGGGCTCTGTATCGGTTGAAACAGGGAAAGGGGACTGTTTTGGATTACTTAAATAAGTTTAACCTGTATCGCCACCAGCTGGATTGGGGGGAAAATGCATTCATGCTTTTATTTACTGCCGGGTTAAGTGATATGCTCCAGGATGAATTAGCACGCTTGGAGCCGGCTGAAAGCTGGGACGCCTTAGTAGCTAAGGTGCTGCGTTTAGACGCAAGGTTCGAGGCTCGTAAACATTCAAAAGCAATGTGTGCGCCACCCATGCATGTAACCAGGGCACCTGTGGTGATGGGGGAAGAGCCCATGGAGCTTGGGGTCTTTAAAAAGCTGTCTACAGAGGAAAAGAGCCGTAGGAGGCAGCTGGGCTTGTGTTTGTACTGTGGGAATGCTGGGCATTTTGCCAAAAATTGTAATGTGAAACCTTCCCAGCTTTCGGGAAAAGGCCAGCCCTAGTGCGACGTGAGTCCAACGCACTAGGGCTCCTCAAGCAGTCAACTGAGGGGAGGAAGCATGTTTTCGTACCCATTACATTATCTGTTGGGGGAAAGGAACTTGTTTCTACTTTGGCACTGCTGGACTCAGGAGCCACGGTCTCCTATATAGATATTGAGTTTGCTAAGAAGCATGGCATTCCTAGAGTGCGCAAGGCATGCGACGTGTGGGTGGAAGGAGCAGATGGGAGACTGCTGGAGACTGGGGTGGTTAACCAGGAAACCTCAGCAGTAACGTGGGAGGTGCAGGGAGTAACGGGAACGTTTGTGTGGGATATTACGAGCTTGCCTAGATATGATGTGATCCTGGGGATGGATTGGCTAGCTGTAGTAAACCCACAAGTAGATTGGGCAACACGTAAAGTGATCTTAAAGAGGCAGGATTGTTGCACTTTAAATGTTACTCATTCTGATATGGAGGGAGTGCCTGCTGAGTATGGGGAGTTCTCTGATGTATTTTGTAAAAGAGAAGCGGACAAATTACCACCGCACAGGCCATATGATTGCGCCATCAAGTTGGCAGAAGGTGCGAAACTGCCAGCAGGGAGGCTGTATGCCTTGACTGTACCGGAAAGGCAAGCTTTGCGGGAGTTTCTAGATGAAAATTTAGCCAAGGGGTTTATTCGCCCCTCTAGTTCTCCAACTGCGGCACCAGTATTCTTTGTAGCCAAAAAGACTGGGGAACTTAGGCTGGTCTGCGACTATCGGATCCTAAACAAATACACCATTCGGGATAGGTACCCGCTCCCTTTAATCTCGGAACTGTTATCAAGGGTGCAAGGGGCTAAGGTCTTTACCAAGCTTGACCTGCGGGGGGCCTATAACTTAATCCGTATACGGGAAGGGGATGAATGGAAGACGGCATTTAACACGTGTTTCGGATGCCACGAGTTCCGAGTCATGCCTTTTGGGCTTTGTAATGCTCCTGCGGTCTTCCAGAGGTTCATGAACGATGTGTTCAGGGACCTAATTGACCAATTTTTAGTGATTTATTTGGATGATATCTTGATTTTTTCTAAGGACGAGAAAGAACATCGTCAACATGTCAAGCAGGTTCTGCACCGACTGCGGGCTAATGGGCTTTTCGCCAAGGCTTCCAAGTGCGTCTTTCATGTGCCTGAAGTGGAGTTCCTAGGTCATGTAGTGTCAGGTAGGGAACTTAAAATGGACCCACATAAGGTTGACGCCGTCAACTCATGGCAGGAGCTGAGGACTAAGAAGGATGTACAAAGGTTCTTAGGTTTCGCTAATTACTACCGGGAGTTTATTCCGAATTTTGCAAAGCTCACGGTACCTTTGACGCAGCTTCTGCGCAAGAAACAGCCATTTGTGTGGGGGCGGGAAGCTCACGAGGCGTTTCTACAACTTAAGTCTAGTTTTCAATCGGACAACATACTAACCCATCCTGATGTTGACAAACCGTTCGTGGTAGAAGCGGACGCTTCTAGCTACGCGTTGGGGGCTGTATTGTCTCAGAAGGATTCCTCAGGGACCTTGCGTCCCTGTGGATTTTACTCGCGGCAACTAACACCCTTCGAGCAGAACTATACCATATGGGAGAAGGAGTTGTTGGCGATTAAGGTGGCGTTTGAGGTGTGGCGGCACTGGCTTGAAGGGGCACGGCACCAGATCGTGGTCAGGTCTGATCATAAGAACTTAGAGCACTTGCAAACAGCAAAGAAGTTAAACCAGCGTCAAATCCGCTGGGCTTTGTTTTTCTCCAGGTTTAACTTCAAGGTGCAGTTCGTGGAGGGGAAGGCAAACTTGCGGGCCGATGCTTTATCCCGCAAGCCAGAATTTAAGACCAATGAGCAGGTAGTATGTCAGACCATCTTGCCTACTGCCTCGCTGTGTGTTGTAGATAATGAGCTCGGGTTACATGACCAGATCCTTGAGGCTCAGAAAGATGATGTGTGGACACAGGAGCAACTGATGCTGCTCTCAGCAGGTAACCGTACCATACTGCCGCATCTCCAAGATCAAGACGGGGTATTGGTGCGTAGGGGGCAGGTTTACGTACCAGTGGGGGCCCTCAGGTTGGAGGTGATTAGAGCCCACCATGACGAACCCATGGCTGGGCACTTTGGCAGGTTCAAGACCGTACAGCTTATCACCAGGAGCTACTGGTGGCCAAAGATGCGGCAAGACATTCTGCGCTTTTGTGACAGCTGCGCCGTTTGCCAGCAGAGTAAGACGCCTGTTGGGCGCCCTAGAGGGTTGTTGTCGTCTCTACCTGTTCCGGAGAGGCCATGGCAAATCATTTCCATGGATTTTATTTCAGATTTGCCTAAGTCTGGGGGTTATACTTGTATTTGGGTGGTGGTGGATTTATTTAGTAAACTGGCTCATTTTATTCCTTGTTCAACCATTCCGGCGGCCCCTACGTTGGCCTTACTATTTACTAAGCACATCTATCGTTTGCACGGAGCACCCGAGGTGATTATTTCAGATAGGGCTCCGCAATTTGTGTCACGCTTTTGGAAACATTTCCATGAGTGCTTGGGGACTAAGTTAAACGTTTCTTCAGCCTTTCATCCGCAAACGGATGGACAGTCGGAACGGGTTAATGGGCTCTTAGAGCAGTATCTGCGTTGTTTTTGTTTAGATCAACCCACGGCTTGGGTGAAGTGGCTACCGGTGGCGGAGTTTGCTTACAACAATGCGGTGCACACGTCTAGTCAGCATACGCCGTTTGAGCTAACTTATGGCTTTCACCCACGGGGAGGTGTGGCGCCGTCGACCAATGTGGTCTCTTCGGACCCTGTGTATCGCTCTACGGAAATGGCTGCATTGCATGATGTTGCCCGTCGCTTACTGTTGGAAGCTAAGGCAACGCAGAAGACTCAGGCTGACCGCCACAGGCAGGCAGGGGAGGAGTTGGAAGAAGGGGATTTGGTGTGGTTATCTTCCAAACATATTAAACAGGCTGGGGGAAAGTTTGCGCCTCGGTATTTGGGTCCCTTTCCTATCGTTAAAAAGATTTCTTCTGTTGCGTTTCGTTTGCGTTTACCGTCTAGTTTAAAGGTCCATCCAGTCTTTCATCGTTCGCTATTGAAACTTGATACCTCTAGTCGTCGTGGTGCTATAGCGGAGGGTATCACTGCCACTTCTCCGCCATCGGGGGAGGAGGCCTTTGTGAGAGGGGATAGTGTTATGATTGAGCCTCATGGCTCTGTTTCTGACAGACGTGGGCGTAAGACTCCTCGAGAGTCAGATACTCTCGAGGAGCGAGAGAGAAAAAGACTACGAGACATATTTGCAGCACCATCTGACGAAGAATCTTTCGAAGGGTTTACGGAAAGAATGGAGGAGGGGCTGGTTAGCTCAGAGGAGGATGAGATGGATTGGACTCGGGTAAGGGAGGAATTGGGTGCCACTGGCCATGATGGGACAGAAGATGAATGGGGACCTTCAGGATTAGACCCATGGCTTAGCTGGAGGGATGGGACGGGATCCACAGCTGGAGATGCTGTTGGGCGTAGTCAGAGGTGTTCCAGCTCTGACGAGGAAAGTGATGAGGAAACGCCCGGGTTAAGGAGGACAGCTGACAGTGATGAGGATTTGTAACTGGCATAAAATGGGGCTTGGGAGCAATTGCAAATTGCGTCGGGCAAGGTAATCTGGGCAAACGCTTGGGATTCGTGTGTGTGTGTGGGACGCTTCCCTGAAGACTTGTGTGCTTTCCTGTGCTGAGACGTAAGTTGATTGGAATCCAGGGTCAGACGGCGGGAGGGATTGTGTGGGCATTTGTTTGTGCAAACCTGTGCTTACTCTTATTAGCTTGACCTTCCGTCGTCTTCTTGACGGACGCCATCTCCTGCTTTGAGAACTCGGACTGAACTGACCACGGCTTGTCTTCCCCCCTTCTTGGACTTGGAAAAACTACAAACGTCTGCTTCTGGCTTTGATCTACGGAACGGAACTGGTCTACTCTACTGCTAAAATCCCTGGCTGATTTGTTCGTGTTGGAATCCTGTCTGCTGTGTGTGTGGGAGCGACGCAAGTTACTCTAAAAACAGTGTTGGCAGCAGAGAGGAATCTGCTGCCAATTAGTTGCATTCTTTGTATCTTTTGTTCCTTGGCTTTCGTTTTGTTTATACCCAGGCTGAAGAAAGCAGTTTGTTTTTACCCGGATTAAACTCCGGTTTAATCCGGTTTATCTTTTGAACATTTACTTTTGCCCCTTTTTGCTCCTAAAGGCAAAAATTGCCTGGCCCTTGTGTTTTACGGGCATTTTTGAGTTCTGTAATCTAATAAACTCTGTTACTTTGAATCTTGTGGCGTTCTGTCCTTGACAATCAGTTTCCCTAAAATTTGTCATGGGCAGCAGATTTTACGGATATGGGATCATTAATAATAGAATTAAGTAATATATATATTTGGCATCCTGATGGGAATTTACAATGTTGTAACTTGACTTACAATCATGTACTCTACCTGTGTGGTGTTGTATTGCAGTCATATTCTCCAAAGGGACAATTATGACAATTATGCAATTTGAGTGACCAGCATGGCCACTGCACAATATCTTCCAATATGTCATCTGTCCCAGTGCACAACTTGTCCTCATGCACAATTTTCCCGAGTGCACCATAGTCCCAATGAACAATGTGTCCTGATGCCCAAAGCTCCCAATGCACAGTGTGCACCATTGTACCACAATCCTGACACACAATGTGTCCTAATGTATTATGGCTCCAATGCATGATGTGATGTGTTCCATTTCACAATGTGTCTAATGGGAGCTCCTGTTGTGCAACAAAAAACTGCATCTATTTTTGATGTATGTAATTGTTTATGTTTTGTGTACAGTTATGCATCATATGTTGGATTATGGTTGCATGTGTATGAAATGTAAATAAGTGTTTTCTGCTGTTTTGCAAGAGTGTGTGTTTCAGTAATGAAACAGTTAACAGCAGGCTAGTTTTGACTGACAGCCTGTTGTGACTGCTAGGACCTATCAGGCATGATTTCCGGCTTTGGAGGTCGGAAATTCCTGCAGACTGAGGAATGTGTTTTCTTATCTCTGTGTGTGTTGAGCTGGTGCTTGCCGAGGCAAGAGGCTAAAGAGAATGCCAGCTCAGAGCGATGGCTTTTGCTATGCTTTGTAAATATGTTTATAGATATTGAAATAAATGTTTGGACTTCAGACTACGGATGTGTTTGAGTCTGACATTTGAACAGGAATTGGTGAGGCAGCCGATTGCAACCAATTCATCAGGGTGCTCGTGTGCAGAGGATCGATGGTGTTTGAAGAAACCCACCCAACTCGCACCCTGACATCATAGGCTCTGATGCAGGATCTTGGCCACTGTGGTGGTGGTGTGTGGTGTTGGTGGTGCTACTTCTGCTATTGTTATATTTTCACTGTCAAGATGGGGAGATCAGCTTGTAGGATCTCTGTCTCCTAGACTTAAATGACTTGTGAACCTTGACTTGTTTGCGTGTTAGAAGCTATTGTTGCTTGACTACATTTCACTTCAGGCAGGTATTTGGCTTGGGTCTCGACTACCATAGCAGGTTCACACACACACCGTTAATCATCTTTAGAATCAAATCATCATAGAGTTACAGAATCAGGTAGACTATGTAGTCCACTCTCTTTTTCAGAAATCCAAAATTAAAGCCAGAAATTGTCATCCAACCCTGGCTCTCTCCATCCTGATATCTCTGACATTTTGTAATTCAGAATTCTGTCTGCATTAGTTGACCAACCAAATTATTTTCTAATGCACAAAAGCACAACAAACAGGAGAGTTTCCCTCTCCAATGTCTTTATAGCCTCGGACGATGGATGAAAGTCAGAAAGGGAAAGAGGCTCTATCAAAAAAAAATTACTATGCGGTTGCACATACTTAATAACCAATTTATTCACAAACTTCAAAATGGACAGAAGCACAACCAAATGCTAAAGGCACCCAGCACAACATTGAGGCATTTAATATTGTGACAGATAAAATAATCTAATGGACCTTAAATGTTAATGGGTGTTGAGATTTACACTTTAATTGTGTTTAATTCAAACCATTCTGGGTTTTATGGGACACTTTTATCTTTGTGCCCAGAAAATCAACAGTGTACTACAAGCTTTGCATTGAGCAACCAAAGGGCAGCTGGCTCTTAGCGAACCTGTAATTACAGGCTAGATCAGTTTATTACTTATAAATCCTTGAAAATATTTTAATTGAAATGATTAGTGGACTTTAACTGACCTTGTCTGAATGGGAGACCTTCCCAGCAAATTAAGCTCAGTTAGTAAGTTAAACAGAGACGCTTCCATGCATAGAAATATTGTGTCATAAACATTATCACTAGATCCTCTCTTGCCCACACTAGAAAAGCAATCTCCAGTAGCAATTCCCACTGTGTGAGGCCATTTTGTGACCAACTATTTCTATGATTATCCAGATTTTAGAAAAGTTATTGTTTTAGATTTCACTCCCGAGAAGCCCCAGCCAGCTTGGCCAACAGCCAGAAATCCAGGAAGCTGAAATCAACAACGTCCAGAGGACCAAAGTTTTGGAGCCAATAGAATAGAAGGAAATGCCCACAAAAGCTGGGGAAATGCAGTTTACAGAAAACATTAAATGATGCCATCAGTGGGAAAGGAAATGGTCTTCTGGGGGGAAAAGACTAGCATGGAGCCCTCAGAAATACAGATTTGGTCCCATAATCTGTATTCCTCCATGTTGAGCATACTGTTGGGTGGAAACCTGATAAATCTACATTTCATTTACAGTATTTATACCTTGTCCTTCTCACCCCGAGGGGGACTCAAAGTGGCATACAGAACACATACACATACAGCAAAGACTCAATGCTGATTATACAATTATAAAGGACAGACAACACAATTGGAGGTAAAGGCAGTTTTTCCCATCTTCTTTCTGCCATCCTGGAGGCTGTGCTCCGGCCACGGGGCTTGCTCTTGCTCCATTTTCCAGGCCAAGGAGCTTTCCTCTGATCAATATCCTTAAGGGTGCCTTTATTACCTCTCCACTAAAAGTGGTACCTATTTATCTACTCATATTTCTGCTTTCAATCTGCTAGATGGACAGGTGAGCTGGGGTGCTCACCCTGACCCCGGCAGGTGCTCACCCCGACCCAGACTCGAATGGCCAGCTTTTCAATTGGCAGGATTTTTTCTGCAGCACCGCGGTTTAGCCTACTATGCTAAGCCTGGTCCCATGTTGTAATATGGAGCTTACTAGGTGTTGCTGGTGCAATCATTCTGTTTCAGGGTCCTTCCAGACAATTCCAAAATGTGGGATCTGTCTCAGTTTTACCAGAGGGATCCAAATGACAACTCTGGTAAAAGTGAATTACTGCTGAGCAAACCAGGCTTTCCCAGGTTTACTCTGCATTAATTAAACACTTCATTAGATCTCGCCTAAAATGTATATCTTAGGGGGGGTGTAGTAAAATGCACATCACTGAAAATACATGTGATAATGTTTACCTGAATAGTGTATATTTAAAAAGGAAATACCTACAAATGTGGATATGCTAGAGGAAACAATGCATATACACATTCATATTGTATGGGGAAATGTGTAAGGGGAAAATGCAAATATTAGATTAAAAAAAGATTTGCTAGAAGAATAAGGCATGGTGCACTTATGGTTACCTGCATCCCAATAAGACCAAATTCATATCACTTGCAACTCCTCTCTATTTTAAAATGAAGTCTGGAATGCATTGCAGGCTGCCGTTCACTGCAGACTAAGCTCAGGCCAATGGTTCACTTAGAAGTTTACACTGGATTTAACTCAAACTGCTGAAATGCTGCCGTTCAATCTTTGCTAACGCTTTGCTCGGCAGGAAATTCCTGGCACATTCGGCACTTGTCTAATCCAATTTCCCACCGTAACAGATTTTTCTTGTGCAGATGTAACAGGAGACAGAGAGGACCTCAAGATGCCATTTGACTGTAGTGAGTAATTTGGTTTCTATGTGACAACAATACTTCTGCTTCATTTTTCAAAGGAAGAGATATGCCAGATATACATCATGGGATGTGTCCATCCCGTGCATCTGGGCTTCATACAGAGGAAAATAAGGAGGGCTGGATTGCATTTATCTATGTTTACATTTAAATGTATTTTACTTACCTTTTGTATAGAGCTAGGTTGGGAACAAAAACAAAATAAAAACCAAGCATGGTCCAATATGCTGAAGGCATCACTGATAGTTCAGAGGGGTATAGAATCTGGATTTCCTAAATACAGCCTAACCAAAAGTTGGGTTTGTACATAACCAAAAAAGAAAATGGGTTCCCTGGAACTACAAAGACAAGTATCCACTATTACAGTAATACAGAAATCATTAAACCTAAATTTAGTTCAATACATCAATATGTAAACAGATACAAAAGGCGTTGTTAAACAATCAAACAAAGGACTGTTACATTCACAGTAAAAACAATATTTTTCTCTTGAAGGATGAATCCTCTTCTCATAAACAATAAATGTTCTTTAGTTCTTTAATTGTTCCACATACACAAATTGAGTCCTCTTCTTATATATAATGACTAGCTGTGCCCGGCCACGCATTGCTGTGGCGTTGTCTGGTGGTGTTGGTGAGAAATTGTTGAAGTAGTGGTGGTATTGAATGTCTGTTGTATGGTTGTCTTTATGTTTAGTATGCACACTGAAGTGGATTATATGGCAGTGTGGAGTCAAGATAATCCAGTGCAAAGCAGATAATATAAGATTATAAATGGGTTATATAGCTGTGTGGAAGGGCCTTGAGTCTACACTGCCATATAATGCACTTAAAATCTGATAATCTGTGGAAGAGGCCTAAGTGAGGCCTAACTGTGCCTGTCCCCTGGGCTGAGTAGGTTGCTAGGAGACCAAGTGGCCCTGATGTCATCACTCTTTTATATATATAGATTGTTCTTGTTTCTTTATTATGGATAGTAGACTCCAAAACCACAACCAGTTTCAACTCAAAAGAGTCTTCATCAGGTGGATTGTAGTCCTTTTTTTCAGTTGTGGTTTTATTGTGAGTTTTTTAAATGTGGATCAGAAAGATCTAAGTTTTAAACACGCATACTCTGCATTGGAATCAAACTGTTTGCAGAGTATGCGTGTTTAAAACTTAGATCTTTCTGATCCACATTTTAAAAAACTGAAAAAAAACTGAAAAAAAGGACTACAATCCACCTGATGAAGACTCTTTTGAGTTGAAACCGGTTGTGGTTTTGGCGTCTACTATCCATAATAAAGAAACAAGAACAATCATTATATATAAGAAGAGGACTCAATTTGTGTATGTGGAACAATTAAAGAACTAAAGAACATTTATTGTTTATGAGAAGATGATTCATCCTTCAAGAGAAAAATATTGTTTTTAATGTGAATGTAACAGTCCTTTGTTTGATTGTTTATACACAACCATTCAGTCCTCATTTTGTATTCTTTGTGTCCCTTTCTCACAATACAGTGAAAGCATTATGATTCCCATTTGTGAGATAGTAGTAGCAAAATAAATCCTCTCCCCTAAACTACAAATCCCAATATGCCATAAGATGAAAACCGGAAACTGAACCCTAGATCTCAGAAAACCCTGTTCCTTTCCTTGAAAGTTATAAAACCAACAGAAAGAGCACCTTGTACAGGTTGAGTATCCTTTCTCTGAAACTTGAGATATCTTGGAGATAGAACCCAAGTCAAAACACAATGTTTCATATGTGCTTGTACACATAGCCTGGAGGTAGTTTAATAATGTTGTGCATGAAACAAAGACTGTATACATTGAGACATCTGAAAACAAAGATCTCAGACAATAGTTCTGGGATCTACCTCACCCTGATTGAATCTGACACTATTTGCACTTTTTTGGCCCAGTTCTTTTTTGGAGCCGACCCAGGATGTTATCATAGTATATTTATTGTATGTTGACCCATGACTTGTTTTATTGTTGATTGATTGTTTTATTGTTGTGTTTTTATATTGTTTGTGACCTGGGCTTGGCCCCATGTAAGCCGCCCCGAGTCCCTTCGGGGAGATGGGGTGGGGTATAAAAATAAAACTATTATTTTATTGTATGACACAGCAAACAAGATAGGCATGCTGGATTTTGTTTCACAAAATCACAAGTCGAACACTTCCCAAGTGTCTAGGACTGTGTGATGTATTTTCGGATGATGCGTGCAGATCCCAGTAGGGTGGTCTTTTGCAGTTGGCAGATCGTGATTTTGTTAATGTCTATTTTTTCCAAATGCCGGCTGAGATCTTTTGGCACGGCACCCAGTGTGCCCATCACCACCGGGACCACCTGCACTGGTTTCTGCTTTATTATTATTATTATTATTATTATTATTATTATTATTATTATTATTATTTTATTATGACACAGCAAACAAGATAGATATGCTGGATTTGTATCACAAAATCACAAGTCGAACACTTCCCAAGTGTCTAGGACTGTGAGATTTATTTTCGGATGATGCACGCAGATCCCAGCAGGGTGGCCTTTTGCAGTTGGCAGATCGTAATTTTGTCAATGTCTATTGTTTCCAAATGCCGGCTGAGATCTTTTGGCACGGCACCCAGTGTGCCCATCACCACCGGGACCACCTGCACTGGTTTCTGCCAGAGTCTTTGAAGTTCAATCTTGAGGTCTGATAGCGGCTGAGTTTTTCCTGTTGTTTTTCGTCAATGCGACTGTCACCTGGGATGGCAACATCAATGATCCAAACCTTGTTCTTTTCCACAACTGTGATGTCTGGTGTGTTGTGTTCCAGAACTTTGTCAGTCTGGATTCGGAAGTCCCACAGTATCTTTGTGTGCTCATTTTCCAATACTTTTGCAGGTTTGTGATCCCACCAGTTCTTTTCTGCTGGGAGGTGGTACTTGAGGCATAAGTTCCAATGAATCATTTGGGCCACATAGTTATGCCTCTGTTTGTAGTCTCTCTGTGCGATTTTCTTCTTCTTCTTCTTCTTCTTCTTCTTATTATTATTATTATTATATCCATATGGACAATTTTGGATTTTGGTGTATGTCAGATTTCAGAATGCTAGATATGGGATGCTCAGCCTGTATTGCTAATGGTAAAACTTGTGCTACATTAATGGTTCATGTTTATTTTAATTAGAAAAAACTTAGCTATTCTTTAAAAAAAAAAACCTTTTCCTGCTTTTAAACACAAAGGAAAGGCCCCACATTGTCCACTGCTCTGCATTGTGTGCTGATCTGGTTCCCATTGACATCAACCTCCGAATTACTCCATCAGTGTACATTTTATCTCCAGCTGTCTGCATAAATTCCCCTGCATTTCTCCCTTTCTTCCTAGCTCCCTGCACACAGATGGATTAGAGCAACAAACATTTTACATGGCGCACATCATTAGCTATCCTCCCTCACTATCCTGCAAATAACAACTGGGTTCTGTCATCAGGACATTCATAACACCTTGACACTTTTACAACTACCATGGTGCTGTTGCACTCATACCAAAGCAATTTCCTCTTTTAAAGGCACAGAGTTAATTCATAGAGCGACACTCCGAATGTGCTCAGTTAAAGGCACACATGAGTCCCCTTTTGGGTGAGAAGGGCGGGATATAAATATTATAATAAATAAATATAAGCCGACGTAAATATAAGCCGAGGCACCTATTTACCACCAAAAAACCTGGGAAACCATTAACTCAAGTATAAGCCGAGAGTGGTAAATTTCAGAAATAAAAATAGATACCAAAAAAATTACATTAATCATTACATTGAGGCATCAGTAGGTTACATTTTTTTTGAATATTTACATAAAACTGTAATTTAAGATAAGGCTGTCCAACTCTCATTATATCATTGTTCAATGTAAATGTGCTTATGTATCCTTTTAATAATAATAAAGTAAAATAATAAATATAATAATAATAAATAGAGTAAAATAATAAATGTAATAACACTAATAATATCAGAGTGAAATAATAAATGTATTATTAATAAAAAGTAATAGTAATAATAACAGAGTAAAATAATAAATGTAATAATACCAATAATAATAGAGAAAAATAATTAATGTACCATATATACTCGAATATATGGTAACGGCGCTCCATGCAGTCATGCCGGCCACATGACCTTGGAGATGTCTATGGACAATGCCGGCTCTTTGGCTTAGAAATGGGGATGAGCACCAACCCCCAAAATCTGTCACGACTGGACTTAACTTCAGGGGAAACCTTTACCTTTTTATACTCAAATACAGTAGAGTCTCACTTATCCAAGCTAAATGGGCCTGCAGAAGCTTGGATAAGCGAATATCTTGGATAATAAGGAGGGATTAAGGAAAAGCCTATTAAACATCAAATTAGGTTATGATTTTACAAATTAAGCACCAAAACATCATGTTTTACAACAAAATTGACAGAAAAAGCAGTTCAATACGCAGTAATGTTATGTTGTAATTACTGCATTTACGAATTTAGCACCAAAATATCCCGATATATTGAAAACATTGACTACAAAAATGGCTTGGATTGTCCAGAAACTTGGATAAGAGAGGCTTGGATAAGTGAGACTCTACTGTATAAACCGACCAGGACCCTCACCCGAGTATAAGCCGAGGTGAGCTTTTTCAGTCTTAAAAAAAGGGCTGAAAAACTAGGCTTATACTCGAGTATATATGGTAAGCTGATCTTGGTTCGGGAAAGTGTGAAATTGAGGTATTTATCCTTTCTGAATTTGAGAAGTGTATAGTTCCAGTATGTTAGAAATCAGAGACTGTGTGTGAATGCATTTAAAACAGGACAATCATGCGGATTTCATTTACAAAAAACACAGGAAAAACCCTCCGAACTAGTTTCTTAATAGTAGAAAGACTTTTTGCACAGAGCGCAGGCAGCGAAGGAAACTGGAGCGACCACAATAAGTGTGTGGACATGTAAAGAATGATATTGGGAGAGCGAGAGAAAGAGAGTTGATGAAACAGTTGAGACAGTTCTCTTTTCCAGCCAGATATAATTATCAATTTCTTGAGCTACAAATAAGACCAAAGGACAAAAGAGGATCTGTCTAGACTATCTCACTTACAAGATATTGATTGTTCCAGTGGTAAACAGGTTAGTATAAGTGTGTTTGGCTTGAAAGGTCATGAGTTTTAACACCTGGCAGAGAGCTATTCAACCTTGACATAAGTCAAATTATTGCAGCGTTGCTGAAAAAGGCTTTCTAATGCTAATGCTATCTTGGCCCAAAGATATTTCTTAGTTGTACTGTGCCTGACTTCTAGGAAGGGGCCAGATTATAGGTGCCAGGTTCCATTCTTGGCATGATCCTTTAAATTGTTATTATTTTATTTTATTATGACACAGCAAACAAGATAGATATGCTGGATTTCATATCACAAAATCACAAGTCGAACACTTCCCAAATGTCTAGGAATGTGTGATGTATTTTCGGATGATGCGTGCAGATCCCAGTAGGGTGGCCTTTTGCAGTTGGCAGATCGTAATTTTGTCAATGTCTATTGTTTCCAAATGCCGGCTGAGATCTTTTGGCACGGGACCACTGGGACCACCTGCACTGGTTTCTGCCAGAGTCTTTGAAGTTCAATCTTGAGGTCCTGATAGCGGCTGAGTTTTTCCTGTTGTTTTTTGTCAATGCGACTGTCACCTGGGATGGCAACATCAATGATCCAAACCTTTTTCTTTTCCACAACTGTGATGTCTGGTGTGTTGTGTTCCAGAACTTTGTCAGTCTGGATTCGGAAGTCCCACAGTATCTTTGCGTGTTCATGTTCCAATACTTTTGTAGGTTTGTGATCCCACCAGTTCTTTGCTGCTGGGAGGTGGTACTTGAGGCATAAGTTCCAATGAATCATTTGGGCCACATAGTTATGCCTCTGTTTGTAGTCTGTCTGTGCGATTTTCTTACAGCAGCTGAGGATATGATCAATAGTTTTGTCGGTTTCCTTGCACAGTCTGCATTTTGGGTTATCAGCTGATTAAAGTCAAAAATCAGAAATAATAATAATAATAATAATAATAATAATAATAATAATTATTATTATTATTATTATTATTTACATTATTTCTATCCCGCCTTTCTCACCCAAGGGGAGTCAAGGCGGCTTACAAATCTGGCAAAATCCAATGCCAATAAACCACAATATAATAGAGGTTGTGTTGCTGGTTAGTGGGACACTGCAAGATAACATCCGGGGCCAGGCCCACACCTATGGCAGGCGTCCTCAGATGTTGTGAGGTCTGTTGGAAGCTGGGTAAGTGGGGTTTATATATCTGTGGAAAGTCCAGGGTGGGAGACAGAGCTCTTGTCTGTTTGAGGCTAGTGTAAAAGTTGCAATTGGCCAACTTGATTAGCATTTAATGGCCTTGCAGATTCAAAGCCTGGCTGCTTCCTCCCTGGGGCCATCCTTGGTTGGGAGGTGTTAGCTGACTATGATTGTTTCCTGTCTGAAATTCCCCTGTTTTCAGAGTGTTGTTCTTTATTTAGGCTTTTCTTTAATCCCTCCTTATTATTCAACATTTTCCCTTATCCAACGCATTTATTTTTCAGTGATTGGTTTGGGGTGGGGGTGGGGGTGCCAAAATTCTGTTCACCTACACTTGAAAATCACTTTGGGCCTGCCCTGCTAAAGTGGATGCTTTGCCTTGATCCCAGCATTGTCAATAAATTATTTCCTATGTTGATTTTAATGACTGTTTTATTGATGCTGATGTTTTTATTGTTGGGATATTTGTTTTATTGTTTTGTTGTTATTATATTGTTGTATTGGGCAAGGCCCCATGTAAGCCGCCCCGAGTCCCTTCGGGGAGATGGGGTGGGGTATAAAAATAAAGTTGTTGTTATTATTATTATTATTATTATTATTATTATTATTATTCCTTATACAAAAGGCAATGTTGTGTGTGTATGTGGACAACTATGTATTTTTTGAATACTTGTAGGCATGTTCCCATTTGGCCTTACCCTTTTCCGACCCCATTCCTTTGAGCCTATACACTTAACTGTAATTGGCTTTAGGATTTCTCTATGTTTTCCTATGGGATTTCAGTATGCTTAGCCTCCTCAACAATATCTTGTGCTGTTCAAAGCATTTGCCATATCCATCGCCTATATGTCAGGTGCATATGTGTGTGTATCAAACACTAACTTAACAGAATATGGGAATCCAATCTGTCAAGGAGGGCTGAGGGAAACTTTCAGGCACCAATTTAAGTAAATTATCTGAAGCAGCATCTATCAACAGATCAATAAATAAATTTGACTGAAGGGAAATGCACTGAATTATGGACCAAAGTACAATGCAGTATTTAAAGCTAATGGCTTTGAATTATCGAGTACATGAGCCATTTATCAGAGTGCAAAGTAGCAATTATTTTGGAAATATTGTTCCTTTTTATTTATCAGAGTCATTTCATTCCTTTTAAATATTGCTAGTTGGGCTGCTCCAGGAAGGGGCTTGGAAAGGATGGAAGGAGAAGGCAAGTGGAGCCGTAAGCAAATTGGTCAAGCGGCTGTGGGTGGATTTTAGACCTATATTACAGGCTCAGCTCAGCTCAGAGAAATAGATTTGCTGGGAAACATTTGTCCTGTCCTTAAATAGTCTGCTCAAAACAGACGGGTTCAGGGCGGTGACTGATCAATGGGGTGAGTGCTCTCCATACCAGGGGTCCTCAAACTTTTAAAGTAGAGGGCCGGTTCATGGTCCCTGAGACTGTTGAGGGGCCAAATTATCATTTGGGAAAAGAAGGGGAAAAAATGAACAAATTCCTATGCACACTGCACATGTCTTATTTGTAGTGCAAAAAAACCCCCTCCCAACAACTAATCATTTATTTATTTACTACATTTATACCCTGCCCTCTCTCGCCCTGAAGAGGACTTAAGAGCGGCTTACAAGTTGTATGTACATATAATATATTATACTAGCTGTGCCCGTCCACGCGTTGCTGTGGCAAAGTGGTGGTGGTATTGGTTAAAAATTGTTGTGTAATTTTTATTTGACGTTATTTGTATTTTTAAATTATTTTTATTGTAAGTTATCTTTTTATTTATTATATGTTATTATTTTCTTGTATTATTTTTAGTTATTTTCTGCTATTATAGTATTTTATTGTATTAATTTTTTAGTGTTTTTAATTATTTTTAGTGTTTTTTATTATTTTTTATTGGGTTGCTAGGAGACCAAGTTGGAGGAACTTAGCCTTGTAACTGGCAGCAATTGGATAAAAACAATTATTCCTCTCTCTCTAATTAGGACTTTATTTTTCTTTTCTTTTTGTTGTATCAACCTAGAGGCGTGGATGATGGGTTGTGTTGTCAAATTTCGAGGTTGGGGGGCCTGTAGTTTTGTTGTTTAGTGGGTCGCCGTGATGCCATCACTCTTTTATATATATAGAAGATTAATGGCATAGCACAATACTAGCATTATAAATTACTATATTGTACTATACCACTATACTGTAATATTATTAGTAATATTACATTTAATATTTAAAGTGTAATTAATTTTATTATGTTGCATTATTGTTAGTATTATATTGTATGACATTATAATATTAGTATCAATATTATATGTACATATAATATATATTATATTATTGGCATAGCACAATATTAGCATTAGATATTACTATATTGTACTATACCACTATACCGTAATATTATTAGTAATATTACATTTAATATTTAATGTATAATTAATTTTATTATGTTGCATTATTGTTAGTATTATATTGTATGACATTATAATATTAGTATCAATATTATATGTACATATAATATATATTATATTATTGGCATAGCACAATATTAGCATTAGATATTACTATATTGTACTATACCACTATACCGTAATATTATTAGTAATATTACATTTAATATTTAATGTATAATTAATTTTATTATGTTGCATTATTGTTAGTATTATATTGTATGACATTATAATATTAGTATCAATATTATATGTACATATAATATATATTATATTATTAGCATAGCACAATATTAGCATTAGATATTACTATATTGTACTATACCACTATACCGTAATATTATTCGTAATATTACATTTAATATATAATGTATAATTAATATTATTATGTTGCATTATTATTAGTATTATATTGTATGACATTATAATATTAGTATCAATATTATATGTATACACAATATATTCTATTATTACCATAGCACAATATTAGTAAATGAAAGAGCAATACAATATTTAAAAATAAAAACAGTTTTAACCAACATACAGTAAACCTATCAGGATTTCAATGGAAAGTGTGGGCCTGCTTCTGGCCAATGAGATAGTCATGTTAAGTAGGATTGTTGTTGTTGTTGTGTGCCTTCAAGTCATTTCCGACTTTGGGCGAGCCTAAGTCTAAAACTGAGAGCAGGGGCCAGGTAAATGACCTTGGAGGGCCACATCCGGCCCCCGGGCCTTAGTTTGGGAACCCCTGCTCCATACTGTTTTTGTTAGTTATAGTGACCCAAAGGCAAACCTACCAGGCAGTTTTCTCAGTTGGATTTATTCAGAGAAGTCTTACCTTGGCCTTCCTTTGAGGCCAAGAGTGTATGTCTTCCTCAAGATTTCCCAGTGGATTTTCATGCTGAGCAGGATTTAAACACTGATATCTTGGAATACTACTCCAGTACTCAAACCATTGCACCATGTGTTGTCGAAGGCTTTCATGGCCGGGATCACAGGGTTGTTGTATGTTTTCCGGGCTGTATGGCCATTTTCCAGAAGCATTCTCTCCTGACGTTTCACCCACATCTATGGCAGGCATTCTCAGAGGTTGTGAGGTATGGAGAAACTCAGCAAGGAAGGTTAATATATATCTGTGGAAAGTCCAGGGTGTGAGAAGAACTCTTTGTCAGTGTGAATGTTGCAGTTAATCACCTTAATTAGCATTGGAAAGGTTCATCTCCTGGCTGTTTCTGCCTGGGGGCATCCTTTGTTCAGAGTCATTAGCTGCCCTTGGAACTCTCCTGTTTTCAGAGTGTTGCTTCTTATTTACTATTCTGATTTTAGAGTTTTTTAATACTGGTAGCCAGATTTTGTTCATTTTTCTCCATACCTCACAACCTCTGAGGATGCCTGCCATAGATGTGGGCGAAACGTCAGGAGAGAATACTTCTGGAACATGGCCATACAGCCCGGAAAACATACAACAACCCCATTGCACCATGGTGGCTCTCACTGTCCATTTATGGATGTTGCATTTTCCCTCTTTGGTTAAACTGACACAAATGCTTTCTAAAATTGCTGACCAATCAATCAATCAATTTATTAGTGCTCTGACCAATGGTCATATGCATATACAGAAACGACATCGAACAAACATCTATACAAGACACTATAAAATTCAACACTTAAAAGTAGGATGCAAGCAGGATAAAACAGAACATGCAAACTATACATTGTGAGGTACAGCAGCACAAGTGCAACATGTGCTGAGAGCTGCACAATTACCGGTAAAATGCCAATGTATAAGATCAGTCATTTAAAAAACATAAGTAAAAATATCAACCAAGCATCTATAGAAACCCTGTAAAATTCCACGGTTAAAAGCAAGATGCATGGAGTATAAAACAGAGCTTGCAAAATATAACCTGTAAAAAGCCAGTATAAAATATAAATTGCTGACCAAGATCCTGCATCATAGGCCGTCATGTAAAACTTTGCACTTTGCTGACACAATATGCAACCTTGTCAGAGAACTGTGAAGATGACGCACAATGATGCAGCACACAAGATGCCCCATTGCATATGGTGTAATTATGACAATGCTTGCCTCCTGGGAATATAACTAGCACAAATCCACAAGTCTGAACAGTGTAATTGTGAGTTGGTTCATAATGTAAATTCCTAATAGGATGCCAGTCGGTTGTTTACATAGAATTACAACAATTTGAACTCAATGTAAAAATTTTCATTGAACAAAAATGTACAATTTCTACAGTATAAGGGAATTTACTCCTGCTTATGTCACCATCATGATGGCGGTCAAAATTTCCTATTCATAGCAGGAGTCTTGATGGGGAATTACATCTTCGGCAATTAGAACTAGGCTTTTCTTTTCTTTCTTTTTTATAACTTTTATTTATAGTTATAGCGATACAATAAAAGGGGAGAGTCACATGTGGTTACAAAAGAAGACAAAATAGAATGATAACGAACAAAAAAAGGATATATATATATATACACACACACACACACACACACACACACACACACAAGAAATAGACCCCTGTTTCCCCTCAACCCTCCCTCCTCTCTCTGGATTACCTTCCAGCTCCCCTGCTCGACATTTTTATTCTTGATTTTCCAAGTTCTTTCCCGAACCTTTTTCTAAGAACCTGAGAGTGTCTTTACTTAAACAGTTTCTACTTTAGTATTTCCAATTTTCTCTTTTTCCTTGAGATATTTACTTAATTTGTCCCAATCTGTTTTTGTGTCCGTTTTTACTGAGATTATCTGCGTTAATGTGTCCATATTTTTTATATCCATCCATTTCAAAATCCATTGTTCTAATGACGGCGTTTCCGCTGTTTTCCAAAGTTTCGCAATTGTGATTCTAGCTGCACTTATCATATATATAAACAATTTTTCATTGTTTGTATCCGTGAAGAAGTCCGTTAGCCCTAATAGAAAGTATTCCGGTTTTAGGACTAGCTTTATTTGTAATATGGTCTCCATTTCCTTCTGTATTGTTCTCCAAATACAGAACTAGGCTTTTCTGTAGCATCCATATCCAGCAAGGGGCTGCAGTTGTGTTACTATGTAGAGGAGACAACTAAGTAACTAATGCACATCAGGACCAATGCACAATGAGACACTCTTACAGATGCCGTTATGCACCCATACAGTTCATTAATAGGGTTTCTTATTGCTTCTATTACATAGCTAAGCATATTTATAGACTGAAATAGAGGATTCCTGACAGTATGTAAGGTTCTTTTTTAAAAAGGAAAGTGTTGTTCCTTATGTGTACATTCTGGGCAACAAGGTGCTAATCGTGCTATGGACATGTAGTATGAATGGTTCCCTAAACAAACGTTAAACAAAGGCTGGCTTTCATGAGCTCTTAAAAATGTTTGGATGCTATGCTGGGTGTTTCTTGATTTTGTGGTGCATGTCACAGCTTCAATGCTCAATTTGCATGCAAGGTTCAACCTAGTCTTGCAAGATGATAACTGTGCACTTGTGTGAGTGTTTAATCACAATCACTGACACGCACATCTTTGTTGAAGAGGCATTGAGCTTGTAAATTTGCATGTACATAAAAGAAAACAAACACAACTGTTAATACAGACCTGGAAAGTGACCGCAGAGATCAGCATTGCCAAGCTTTGCAAACAGTGATTCGTTGTTTGCACTGTTTGATTCAGTCATTGAATGAGTCGTTTAATTATCTGCTCCTAAACCTGGCTTTGAGTTTGAGTGTCTGGACTCTTTTAGGTACGGAAACCTATTTGGTGGATATGCTTTTAAACAAAAACTTTGCTAGGTCTTACCCTGTTTCCCCTAAAATAAGACATCCCCAGAAAATAAGACCTAGTAGAAGTTTTGCTGAATTGCTAAATATAAGGCCTCCCCTGAAAATAAGACCTAGCAAAGGTTTTGTTTGGAAGCATGCCCAATGAACAGAACACCAGAGCATGCAGGATCGGGAAATGTACATACCATAGAGTGTTATACATGGAAATAATGGCAGTAAGAAGAAATTCTTGATAGGATTCACAGTTTGTCTGGTTATGCTGGTTTGTGATGACAAATGTACAGTATATAATAAATGTTCATTTTTTTTTGTTCAACAATAAATGTGAATTCTTCTTCATGGAAAAATAAGACATCCCCTGAAAATAAGACCTTGAGCATCTTTAGGAGCAAAAATTAAGATACTGTCTTATTTTCGGGGAAACACGGTACTTTCAGGGGAGGCCTTATATTTAGCAATTCAGCAAAACCTCTACTAGGTCTTATTTTCTGGGGATGTCTTATTTTTGGGGAAACAGGGTAGTGTTCAGTGTATACATGGGTTCAGTGTATTTTAAGAAATGCTTAGCACTGCAGAATTATTTGTTGTTTTCATAAGAGCAGTTAACCCAGGCATCCAAGTTCAGGGCTTTTAAAACTTTTTCCACTTGTGACCCCTTTCCACCCAAGAAATTGTAACACTACCCACGAGATATATAAAATAGGTATAAAATCAAACATTTTACAGTCAAAGCCATGTTGAACTGCATTCGTTTTATTACAAAGATGTATCCTTAGATGTATCACTGGTGGCATAGTGCATTAAAACGCTGAGCTGCTGAACTTGTGGACCGAAAGGTCCCAGGTTCAAATCCCTGGGACCTGAGAATGGTGCAATATTGCTGCTTTGCAGCGTTTTAATTTTTGTATACTTTTTATCATGTTTTTATCATGTTTTAATTGTTTTGTTTTTATAGTATATTTGTTGCTGGTCCTTGTGGCAGAATGTAAGCCGCTCTGAGTCCCCTCGGGGAGAAGGGCGGGGTATAAATGCATGTAATAAATAACTAAATAAATAAATAAATCCCGGGAGCAGAATGAGTGCCCGCTGTTAGCCCCAGCTCCTGCCAACCTAGCAGTTCGAAAACATGCCAATGTGAGTAGATCAATAGGTACCGCTCCGGCGGGAAAATAACGGCGCTCCATGCAGTCATGCCAGCCACATGACCTGGAGATGTCTATGGACAACGCCGGCTCTTCAGCTTAGAAATGGAGATGAGCACCAACCCCCAGAGTCGGTCACGACTGGACTTAACGTCAGGGGAAACCTTTACCTTATCCTTAGTTGCTAATTTAATCACCAGAGCCCCCAGTGCCCCAATGGATTAAACCCTTGTGCTGACCAAAAGGTTGACGGTTCGAATCCAGGGAGCAGGGTGAGCTTCCTTCTGTCAAGCTCTAGCTCCCCATGCGGGGACATGAGAGAAGAGTCCTACAGGATGGTAAATCATCAAACATCCGGGCATTCCCTGGGCAATGTCCTTGCAGACAGCCAATTCTCTCACACCAGAAGCGACTTGCAGTTTCTCAAGTCGTTCCAAACACACAAAAAATCCTAACTCACCTCATAGGGTTGTTGTGCGGGGAAAGATAGGAGAAATGCCTCTCACTGAGCTCTTTTAAGAAAGAGTGTGATTAAAATATAAAATCAACCAGGCAACTCAAAACTGTTCAAATAACTGCATTTTATTTGTTTCTTTCATTACAGAAAAAATGATGCTGGATTGCAGGTGGCTTTCAACAATTTTCTGGCATGAAGACGAGCTACAAAGCACAAAAAAAGAGAGGAGAAAATCTCTACAGACAAATGAACTTGGAACAAATTTTCATGGCATTGATTTTTCTTCGTTTTCTTTTCTTAAAAAACAAACGGACAAAAAAACAAACAAATGGAACTAAGACTTTCACAGGATCCAGACTTGCTCTTCAGGTGACATATTCAAGCATGTTCTTTTATTACATTTAAATTGGGAGAGAGAAAGAAAAGAAACCAAGAAAGAAAGTGAAAACTGGAACACAGGGGGATATTCAGTGTACTCCAATCCTCCGTAAAGCTCGCATCCGAGATATGGATGGAAAACACGTTTCAAGCCCTCTTGACTGATTGTAAAGGGACACAATTACCCACAGTATTTAGAGAATGGTTTGCAAATGTACCTTTTAATATCATATTTTATGGATATCTTGCAATATATTTAATTAGGAAGGAGAGTGACCTGGACTTGGAGGCACCTTCTCCTTTTAGGCCAAGTTTTTATTTGTGGTCAAGATGGTCTTTTGATTACTTATTAAGATTTTTGTGTTATTTCATAAAATGTTAACAGCAAGTGGCAATACTGGCACAGGAACACTGTCTCATCTGAAAGCAAACCTCAACTGCAAACTGAAATTGCGGAGGGATTGCTGGGCCATATGATCAAAGCTGTTTTGTTTTCAAAGTGGGTGGTAAACAAAACATCTCTGGGCCATTTCAACCTACTTCAGATGTCTGTTCTCACCTTAAATGTACACATACATGGGAAGCAGTTTATTCCCTGATTACAGTAGAGTCTCACTTATCCAACATAAACGGGCCGGCAGAATGTTGGATAAGCAAATATGTTGGATAATAAGGAGGCATTAAGGAAAAGACTATTAAATATCAAATTAGGTTATGATTTTACAAATGAAGCACCAAAACATCATGTTAGACAACAAATTTGGCAGAAAAAGTAGTTCAATAAGCAGTAATGCTATGTAGTAATTAGGGTTGTCCAAAAAATCGTTTTGATTCTTATATCGGAATTATTTCGGATTGTTCTCGCTTTTTTAATTGAGTTCCGAGACGTCCCTGGGCGCAACCAGCAATGTAATTTGAACCATCATTGGCCCATTCTCTAAATGTGTCTTAATGTTTCGTTAAATTTTTCCCCCAAAAAATCATAAAAGACAGGAAATGTTCTGCAATTTGTTGAGCAAAGACTGTTGAATGTGATCGCCCACTGTACCAAATTGGATGAGGATAGCTCAAGAAATGAGGGCGGGAGAGCCCTGTAAAAGTCCCCCCCCCAGTTTCCTTTTTTTTTTGCGACTGCGCATGTGCGTCTGCTATTTTAGAAACATTTAGAATCATTACGAATTTTCGGAAATATCTGAAATTTTTGGGTGAAAAATTCGGAAATACTTTCTATATCGAAGCGCCGGTACCCTCTACTTTAGAAACGAGAATTGAAACATTTTTTCCATCGATGCCTAGTAGTAATTACTCTATTTATGAATTTAGCACCAAAATATCACGATATATTGAAAACATTGACTACAAAAATGCCTTGGATAATCCAGAACATTGGATAAGCGAGTGTTGGATAAGTGAGACTCTACTGTATTATATCTGTAGACAAGAAAAAACTTGAAATCAGTTGGTTACCCCCAACTAGAGTTGATGCATTGATGCAACCATTAATGTTGAGATGACATCTAGGTCGCTTCCATTGGTTCAATGGGTCAGCTCTAGTTGGGGCTGTCAATAGGATTCCAGCCATAAACACGTCCTGGATTCATGCAATATTTGTATGGGTGTAGGTTGGGATGGAGTGAGGAGGGAAAGTATATGCATATCTTGAAAAAAATATTATGTGAAGATCTCTTTGGGCTTTTTCCTGAAGCACACTTTGAACACAACACCCTCGATCCTCTTGTTCCAGTTCGACTAGGCCCATTGAATTAAATCAAGTCAACTGAGTAACAGGGTTGTTGTATGTCTTTTGGGCTGTGTGGCCATGTTCCAGAAGTATTCTCTCCTGACGTTTCGCCCACATCTATGGCAGGCATCCTCAGAGGTTGTGAGGTATGGATAAACTAAGTAAGGAAAGGAATATTTATCTGTGTAGAGTCCAGGGTGTGGCAAGAGTCCTTTGTCACTGGGAAGCTAGCATTAATGTTTCAGTTAATCACCCTAATTAGCATTGGAAAGATTTTGCCTCTTGCCTGGGGGCATCCTTTGTTCAGTCATTAGCTGTCTTTTGCCCTCAGAGTGTTGCTTCCCATCTATTGTTTTGATTTTAGAGTTTTTTAATACTGGTAGCCAGATTTTAATGCTAGCTTCCCAGTGACAAAGGACTCTTGCCACACCCTGGACTCTACATAGATATATATTCCTTTCCTTACTTAGTTTCTCCATACCTCACAACCTCTGAGGATGCCTGCCATAGATGTGGGCAAAACGACAGGAGAGAATACTTCTGGAACATGGCCACACAGCCCGAAAGACATACAACCACCCTGTGGTCCCGGCCATGAAAGCCTTCGACAACACATTCAACTGAGTAACTAGGAGGAACAGGATCCAGACTCAAATCATGTTAGCTTTAATATAAAGAAAAGCATGCAATCTTTTCAAAATGCAAAAGATAGAACTAGGGTGACTAAAATCTTAACTAAATGACATTGTTTCTGCCTTCTGCTCCATTTCCCCGCCACCTTAAAGCTTTGTCCCACATCACGGCTGCTGCTATTTCATTTAACACTAGCTAATCTGCCTCTATAACTTTCTAGATACTAGGAACGGGAAAAGGTTTCTTTTCATGCTCTCCGCTTTTTCCCCAGCGGCTTTCCTGTCCGGCCAATTGCATACGTGCCTTGATCCTTCCAGGAACCTTTCTGCTACTTGCCCGGCCTGCCAACTCGCTCTTGGATCAGCTTCTCGCTCAGCTCCCACAAGGCTGTTGCCGTCATTTCGTTCTGCGCCTCTTGCGAAGGCAGGCAGCGACAACAATTGTTGAAGTACATCCCTCCCAGGCCTTCCAGTTCTGGGGCTGTGGCGCAATAGACACTCGTCGCGGCTCCTTGTTGCTGGAATTAAACACAAGGAGAGAGCATTATTTATAACAAATCAGAAAAGACCATAATCAAGAACAGATTAACAATTTAGCCTGTACCCAGAGTAAATCTGTAAGGACTCCAACCTTCATCATCTTCCAATCAGTAATGTCCAGTTAAGTGTGGGAGAACCAGAATGGTTTAATTTATTATTTACAGTATTTATATTCCGCCCTTCTCACCCCGAAGGGGACTCAGGGCGGATGAACACATATATGGCAAACATTCAATGCCAACAGACAAACAACATATATAGACAGACACAGAGGCATTTAACATTTTTTTCCAGCTTCACGATTCTGACCACAGGGGGAGCTGTTGCTTCACTGTCCAGTAGTGGCTGTACTTCCGCATTCCTTTCCTCGTGTTTTGCTGGCAGTTTTATGGTGTTGTAAATTAGTTAAATTAGCCTCCCGCATAAAGCGTACCTAAATTTCCCAACTTGACAGGTGCAACTGTCTTTCGGGGCTGCATAGGTCAACAGCAAGCCGGGGCTATTAATGGTTGGAGACTTAACCCGACCCGGGCTTCGAACTCATGACCTCTCGGTCAGTAGTGATTTATAGCAGCTGGTTACTAGCCAGCTGCGCCACAGCCCGGTTTGGGTGTTGGACTAGAATGCCCACTCAGAACTGGAAACCCACAGGTGGTAATAATAATAATAATAAAAAAACTTTATTTATATACCGCCCTATCTCCTGGATGGGACTCAGGGCGGTTTCCAATCATAAAAACAACACAAACATTACATAGTAACATAATAACACATTATTAAGCAAAGTAAAATAATATAACTATAGCAATAAATAACACTTGCATGACCTGATCAAAGGGACGGGAACCATAAGCCCAATATATTAAAATGTATCATTTTAGGCTAGAGAAATCTTGTGCAATATATTCAGGCCCAGAAATCGGCGGTAGTCCAATGTAATTATTCAAAAACCTGCCGACACCACCAGGTCTTCAGTTCCTTACGGAAATTGGATAATGTAGGGGATTGCCTGATTTCTTTTGGCAGTGCATTCCAGAGCCGCGGGGCCACTGCCGAGAAGGCTCGTTCCCTTGTCCCCACCAGCCGCACTTGAGACAGTGGTGGGAACGAGAGGAGAGCCTCCCCAGATGATCTCAAGGTCCGCACTGGCTCATAGGAGGAGATGCGATCACGGAGGCCCGAGCTGTACAGGGCCTGTGGGCAACTGATAGTTTCTCATCCTCTGAGGAAGGCAAGGGCAACCCCCCTCTGAACAAACATTGATTCATAGAATAGTAGAGTTGGAAGAGACCTCACGGGCC
This sequence comes from Anolis carolinensis, assembly GCF_035594765.1. Lineage (NCBI taxonomy): Eukaryota > Metazoa > Chordata > Lepidosauria > Squamata > Anolidae > Anolis > Anolis carolinensis. The sequence goes on along the minus strand of NW_026943820.1, from coordinate 23,586,506 downwards.
ATCCAGTCCAACCCCCTGCCAAGAAGTAGGAAATTGCATTCAAAGCACCCCCGACAGATGGCCATCCAGCCTCTGCTTAAAAGCCTCCAAAGAAGGAGCTTCCACCACAGTCCGGGGCAGAGAGTTCCACTGCTGAACAACTCTCACAGTGAGGAAGTTCTTCCTGATGTTCAGGTGGAATCTCCTTCCTTTCCTGTAGTTTGAAGCCATTGTTCCGCATCCTAGTCTGCAGGGCAGCAGAAAACAAGCTTGCTCCCTCCTCCCTATGACTTCCCTTCACGTATTTGTACATGGCTATCATGTCTCCTCTCAGCCTTCTCTTCTGCAGGCTAAACATGCCCAGTTCTTTAAGCCGCTCCTCATAGGGCTTGTTCTCCAGACCCTTAATCATTTTAGTCACCCTTCTCTGGACGCTTTCCAGCTTGTCAACATCTCCCTTCAACTGCGGTGCCCAGAATTGGACACAGTGTGATTCCAGGTGTGGTCTGACCAAGGCAGAATAGAGGGGGAGCATGACTTCCCTGGATCTAGACACTATACCCCTATTTATGCAAGCCAGAATCCCATTGGCTTTTTTCGCCGCCGCATCACATTGTAGGCTCATGTTTAACTTGTTGTCCACGCGGACTCCAAGGTCTTTTTCGCGCACACTGCTGTCAAGCCAGGCATCGTCCCCCATTCTGTATCATTGCATTTCATTTTTGCTGCCTAAGTGGAGTATCTTGCATTTGTCCCTGTTGAACTTCATTTTGTTAGTTTCGGCCCATCTCTCTAGTCTGTCAAGATCGTTTTGAATTCTGCTCCTGTCTTCTGGAGTGTTGGCTATCCCTCCCAGTTTGGTGTTGTCTGCAAACTTGCCAAGAAAATCCATACGTTTGAAATGACTTGTAGGCATTCCACAGTGATGTAATGTGTGGGTGCCTCCATCTTTTCAGGACTTCCCTATAAGCAGTGAAAAGAGCCTGATATTGTGTGAATTATAGACTATGCCCAAAGCTGATATATGGTCAGCAAAATGTGTCCTTGACACTTGCTGAAAAACAGTGTATTTTATTCCAACACATTTTGAAAGAGAAGTTATTAATCTGTTCCAAGCAAGTGACATGGATATTTCATTAACAGTTGGAAATCCCCTTCTAAAATACTCTAACTGCTTTAAAAACAACACTCTCTCATATATATTTTTGTTCAGGTTTTACTCTTGTTGGATTAAGTACTTCTGCCGGTTAAGTTGACCCTTTGAAATCATTGGGGAACAAAACAAGGAAATAAGACCTTCTTCAGGACATTTCAGCTAGAAGTAAATTCCTTGCATTTAGTCAAGTATGGCATTGAGGGTATGCTTATTGCTTCCCCATATGAGACCACCAGTGATGACAATTGCAAAAATAGTAGTAGTTTGCTACCGATAGTTTCTTACAAATGGTCATCTCATGCAGACAATTACTAGTTTATATTGTAATGTGGTAATGAGATGGGATAGCATAAAGTTTGTTGAGAAGAAGGAAAGAAACACCATGTAAAATTGGAGCACAGAAACCATTTTTTGTAATCCAAGCCCCCAGAAAACCCCCAACTCCCTCTATGATATTTCACCTCATGATAATCCCAAACTCGAGAAATCTCTCCCCAGGTGTCTGTCTTCCTTCCTTTCTTTGTTCCTTCCTTCTTTGCTTCCTGACTCATTTACACAAAGCAATAACATGACCTTCATGTAAGTCATTTGATTTATGTGATTTTTTTTACAAGTTGCAGAATCCAGCTCTTGTAGCTAAATTTGGATTATTTAAGGTTAGCATGAGTATACCAACTACTATGGGGTACATGGTTCCCTGGCTATTAAATGAGAATGGTACCATTTTGCTTTGAAGCTGTAATTAAAAGTAATATGTTTGCTGATCTGGGAAGACAATATTCATTCAGGACTAATTCAAAAACCAATACAGTTTATCCAGCACTTTATGATAATTTATGTTCATTTCATTTGTTCCTATGGTCACCATGTAAAGTCTTATAGGAATTCAAACAAAGAGATAGAGAAACTTGAGCCAGAATAAAACAGACATCTTTGCAAGCAACTCATGTCATGGTGGCAACCATTTCTTTAGCCGACAGGGCTTGGATCCTAAATCACATCTCCCTCTGAAATATTTATGATACAGTAGAGTCTCACTTACCCAACATAAACGGGCCAGCAGAACATTGGATAAGTGAATATGTTGGATAATAAGGAGGGATTAAGGAAAAGCCCATTACACATCAAATTAAGTTATGATTTTACAAATTAAGCACCAAAACGTCATGTTATACAACAAATTTGATAGAAAAAGTAGTTCAATATGCAGTAATGTTATGTTGTAATTACTGTATTTACCAATTTAGCACCAAAATATCACGATATATTGAAAACATTGACTACAAAAATGGCTTGGATAATCCAGAGGCTTGGATAAGTGAGACTCTACTGTATCTTACATCAGGGTAGATGATGGATCACTAAAGTGACATTGGGAATCAGAAAGAATTTGGAGAAAATTTGCAGGTCTGATTAGAAGAAGTTCTTCAAATGGGGCATTCAGACAGAGTTTTGCTATAATCTGTGGAATCAGTATTTGAAATATGTGAAATTAAGGGGAGCATTCTGAATGGTTTAAAGCGGGGATTCTCAAACTTTTTCAGCCACGGAGCCCTTTTTGAAGCAAAAGTTTGTCATGGAGCCCCAAGAAATGTTTATATATTGTAAGGTATTATATATATTATATATATAATGTATATATATATATCAGGCATGGGCAAATTTTTGGACACAGGAGGAGGAGCAGGAAAGAGGAGGGAAAGTTTGGAGTCCCAAGGGCTCCGCAGAGCACACTTGGAGAACCACTGAGAACCAGAAAGTCTTGGGTTTTGTTCCTGTTTCAATTTTATTTTATATTTTCTGGCAGCCCTTGGCCATTAAGTAAACTACCAAAGCAGTCATAAGAGCAGGATGAGGACAATGATGGTCTTGCATTGCTCTTCACCATGGGGATAATGAGAATTGTAGGCCAAGATATCTGAATGTTTTCCTCTCCTTGATTTCAGATTTGCATGTCCTACATGGGAATCCCAGGTTAGCCCATCCACCCAGCAATTCTGCCATTAGTCAATGATCAGCATTTCAGTCCATGGCATTGGTTACGGCATGTCTGTTTAGCAAACCGCTTTGACATGAATAGCCAACATCAAGATAAGATTTTAAAAGTTTGTTCATATCAACTTATATACCAGTGAATCCCTGGCTTATCAATGCATATTTAAAAAACTTAACATCGAGATAGGAATTAACTCAGTAAGCCAATGTATTAGAATAGAGAATGACAGTCTCTATATTTTAGTTTAGTTTTTAGCAAGTGTCAAGAAATTCATTAAGAAATTCACAGCATGAATATACCAATTCTCTTACATTATCAATCAATCCAAACATAAATATAGAATGGTTGTCATTTTCATAGACATGTATAGGATTTTTTTCCCTTTAAAATGAAATAAAGTTAATATGATCTATGCAATGAAACCAAATCAAACCTCTAGTTTTTCATCTTCGCCTAGATGTTTCACTCTCCTGAATTCTAGCAATGTTTTCTCTCCATTGTCCAAATATCCATATCCAAAAGCCTATTCTGAACTAAGTAGACAATGTCATTCTCAACAGGACTGTCATCCTTTCCTCATTAAATATATCATTTATGATTCAGTCAGACATGATGTCACACAATTATAGGAATTGTATGTAGATCTTGAAATTTAAAGAAATCTAGCAGTCTACATATAGAGGTCAACACAACAGAAGCAAAATAGCAGTTGTTCAATGTTCTTAAGAAGTCTCATTGATAATTGTGCAGCTTACTACGAAGGAAAGTTGCAAATAGATCTTATTGCAGCAGACACACACAATAGGGAAATATAGGAATGAGTAAAGTGTTTCTGTTGGCTTTTGACCAGGGTTTACCAAAATTCATACAATTCAAGAGCTGAAGCGGGTTAAACTAACTGATCTCCCCATCTCGAGCATCAACCTAGAAGTGGGAGAAGAGGCCAAGAGAATGCATCTTCGAAAACGGACTTTCAATTAATCGTAGATATGGAAAAAACCTTTGGGAAACCTTCAATTGGCAGTCTGTTTTGTTGATTAAATTGCAGAGAGCTAGTTTTGATCCATTAATTCATCAATGGAATCTACATAGATTTGAATATGACAACAATTGATCTAGAGCAGGGGTCCCCAAACTTTTAAAGCAGAGGGCCGGTCCACAATCTTTCAGACTGTGCAGGGGCCGAATTATCATTTGGAAAAAAACCCGAACAAATTCCTATGTGCACTGCACATGTCTTAATTGTAGTGCAAAACAACAACAACAATGAAAGAACAGTACGATATTTAAAAATGAACACAACTGTAACCAACATAAACCTATCAGGATTTCAATGGGAAGTGTGGGCCTGCTTCTGGCCAATGAGATAGTCAAGTTAATTTGGATTGTTGTTGTTGTGTGCCTTCAAGTCATTTAAGACTTTGGGTGAGCCTAAGTCTAAAATTATTTATTTAGTCATTTACTACATTTATTTATTACATTTATATCCCGCTCTTCTCACCCTGAAGGGGACTCAGAGCAGTTGTATGTACATACAATATATTATATTATTAGCATAGCACAATTATATATTACTATATTGAACTATACCACTATACTGTAATATTATATGTAATATATAACATATAATTAATATTATTATATGGTATTATTATTAGTATTATATTGTATAACATTATCATATTATTATCAGTATTATATGTATATACAATATATTATATTATTAGCATTGCACAATATTAGCATTATATATTACTATATTGAACTATACCACTATACTGTAATATTATATGTAATATATAACATATATTTAATATTATTATATGGTATTATTAGTAATATATTGTATAACATGATAATATTATTATCAATATTATATGTATATACAATATATTATATTATTAAAACTGATATAAAAATATTATATTATAAAACTGAGGGCGGGGGCCAGGTAAATGACCTTGGAGGGCCTTAGTTTGGGGACCCCTGATCTAGAGTATGTGAATAAAGTTGTTTTTTCCCCACTGATGTCAGTGCAACTTGCAACAGGTTTTTGTTTTTTAAGAAAAGGCACTCTTAGGTACGGCTCTAGATCTGGAAGTGCCTTTGGTAAGGCTATTTCCAACAATGCTCTGGATCAATCTACATCCAGAGCGTTGTGGGACACATTAAAATTAAAACACACTTGTAGTCTGGACACTCCTATCTGGCTCCAGACACATATCCAAGGTCAATACAGCTTCTTACCAAATTAACGCTTTACACACTATAGCATTTCCTGGATGATGCAATACATGCTAGACACAAATTTCATTTAAACACTATCTATACACAAATCCCACATTAACAGCCCGGACTTGAGAATGAAGTGTAGGTATCAATGCAATGGGCACTTTTAGGGATGAGCTTGAATACCCTGAATCCATGAATCTCTGGGGGATTATGCAAACTGTATTTTCAAAGTCATTTTTCCAACCTCTCTGCTAGGATGTTGGTATGGTTTTTTTTAAAAAAAGGCACTACTTCGCCTTAAGTGCATTTCTATGAATCCCACCTTCAGTATCATTCCACTTTCTTTTTCTAGCAGGATGTGAGACTTTATTTTGGATTCTCTTGCAACATTTGTATATGTGGTCCTCTCGTGTTTTCTTTACTGCAGACTATTTTGCACACAGTTTTCACACTGAGTAAAGCATATTTGTACATTTCTTCCACAAAGGTATGCCTCTTTTACCTTTTCACAAAGCTCTGTGCAAAATGATACTTTATCAAATTGCATGCATGGTTTTGTGTGCACCTTTCTTCTCTCCAACAGCACCACAAGTCGCACAAATACATGAATTCCCAAGACAAGATATTGTTTGTGTCACAGTGACACTTGGGAGATTCAACATGTATTGTTTTATTACGAAGCCCAAACCAAGAAAATGCTTAGTTCCTAATAGACTTGAAAAAAGAAAAAAGTAGTTAAAACTTACTGTATATACTCGAGTATAAGCCTAGTTTTTCAACCCTTTTTTAAAGACTGAAAAAGTCCCCCTCGGCTTATACTCGGGTGAGGGTCCTGGTTGGCTTATATTTGGGTCAGCTTATACTCAAGAATATTATTTTATTTATTTAACATTTATTATTTTTCTCTTTTATTGTTGCTACTATTAAATTTATTTTACTCTATTTTTATTATTATTATTATTATTATTATTATTAATACATTTATTATTTTACTTTATTTATTATTACTTGTATTATTTTCCTGTATTTATTATTATTATTATTAATAATAATAATACATTTATTATTTTACTCTATTATTATTAAAAGGATACATAAGCACATTTACATTGAAGAAGATGGGAATAATGATTTGATCAGAGTTGGACAGTCTTATCTTAAATTTGAGCTTTATGTAAATATTCAAAAACATTGAACCTACTGATGCCTCAATTAATGTAATTTTATTGGTATCTATTTTTATTTCTGAAATTTAGCCACCCTCGGCTTATACTGGAGTCAATGTTTTTCCAGGTTTTTTGTCGTAAAATTAGATGCCTCGGCTTATAGTCGGGTCGGCTTATACTCGAGTATATACAGTAATTCAGATTATAAACACAGATAATCCACATGATCTGCTTTGAACTGGATTATATGAGTCTGCGTTGTCATATAATCCATTGAAAACAGATAACCTGGATTTTATATGGTACTGTGCAATGGCACAGTAAAATATATGGAGTTTAACACCACTTTATACTGGTTTTTGTTGTGTTAAAACTAGGTGCCTCGGCTTATATTCAGGTTGGCTTATACTAGAGTATATACGGTAGCTATAAAATTAGGTCTGCACCTGCAGAGAGGGCAAGAGGAGTCACAATCTTGCCTTTTCCAGTAGGCTTAGGCAAAAGCAAACTACTGCAGCATTTTCTAGATTCAAAGTTCTTCTTATTAATAACTTTTGGCATTATGAGCACCTATTGATGTTGTATATCACGTTTCTGCCTCTTTTCGTCTTGGTGAGAGGGTACGCAAAGGTTTCACATTCAATTGCAAAATATGAAAAATGCCACATTTTAAAAGTAGAAGGAAAAGCTAGAATGTGATATACATTTCTTAGAATCTATATATATAAAAGAGTGATGGAATCCTGGCGACCGCGAAAACAACAAAACTAAACACCCCACAACCTCGAAAATTGACAACACAACCCATCATCCACGCCTCTAGGTTGATACAACAAAAAGAAAAGAAAAATAAAGTCCTAATTAGAGGGAGAGGAATAATTGTTTTTATCCAATTGCTGCCAGTTAGAAGGCTAAGCTCTGCCCACTTGGTCTCCTAGCAACCCACTCACCCAGGGGACAGGCAGAGTTAGGCCTCACTTAGGCCTCTTCCACACTGCCTATAAAATACAGATGATCAGATTTTAACTGGATTAGATGGCAGTGTAGACTCAAGGCCCTTTCACACAGCTATATAACCCATTTATAATCTTATATTATCTGCTTTAACTGGATTACCTGGACTCCACACCTTTACCCTTTACCTTAACTACCACCAATTCCTCAATACTTTATTTCCCATACCACCATACTTTGCCACAGCAACGCGTGGCCGGGCACAGCTAGTTGGGTATATATATGGGAAAAGCGAGCAGGGGAGTGAGAGACAGAAGGACCGAACAGAGAGTTGTTTTCACCATTTTTCCAGTTCACATATCATCAGCATAAGACAAAACAAGATGTCAGGAAACTAATTGGTAACCAATTCCACACAGCTGATACAAGATGAAACGTCCTCTAAACTGATTTTTAAAAAGCACACTTTAATCACCAACACATGGCTTTCAGTTCCTGGCGCTTTATGCCACATCAGTACACTGCGCACTCCATGTTAAACAGCTTCATTAAAAACCTCTTGAACAATGAGTGTGTCACTTGTCACAAATGGCCCGCAATCTATTGTGGTACAGCGAGAGGAAAAATAAAGAGGGAGAGCACAGGAGATTTAGGCAATCTAAACAACTTTTGTTTTGACTCTTTTCAGGCTGTCAAAAAATGGTTAGGTGCATAGGGTGCTAATGATTCGAGCGGAGGTCAAGCTGCATTCATTTCGAACAAAAGCAGGCTGCTGGAATGATGAATGCATAGGACAAAGGGTTTGGGAGATGGGCAGGGGACACTTTAACCATGTCCCAACGGAGCTGGAGGGCGTTATAATAAAATATATTTCACTAATGATCTTTGAAGTTAAAGTTTAAGAACATTGTGATAATTAGTCTCAAGATTAGACTAGGATAGAATCTATATATATAAAAGAGTGATGGCATCACGGCAGCGGACAAAACAACAAAAGTAAACACCCCACAACCTCGAAAATTGACAGCACAACCCCTCATCCATTCCTCTAGGTTGATACAACAAAAAGAAAAGAAAAATAAAGTCCTAATTAGAAGGAGAAGAATAATTGTTTTTATCCAATTGCTGTCAGTTAGAAGGCTAAGCTCCACTCACTTGGTCTCCTAGCAACCCACTCAGCCCAGGACCCTTTACCTTAACTACCACCAATTCCTCAATACTTTATTTCCCATACCACCATACTTCGCCACAGCAACGCGTGGCCGGTCACAGCTAGTAGATTTATATTATGCTGCAAACAAAGCAATGCAAAATATGACACAGAGCCACTGAATATTATTAAAGGCTAGCATCTTTTTAGTAAGTTAAGAAATCTGTCTTCACAACCACACTTTTTTTGGATCTTGGCCACTATTCTTAAGTGGCATTCTAACTTCTTTTTTTAAAATAAATTTTTATTAGTGATTTTCCAGAAAAGTGACACACAAATGAAATTGAAAATATAAAGGGTACATATAAGAACAGTAACAAACATAGACTACGTGCTCTCTACAGTGAATTAAACTATAGTTTAATTCACTGTAGAGAGCACGTAGTCTATGTTTGTTACTGTTCTTATATGTACTCTTTATATTTTCAATTTCAATGTTTTTTGTTTTGCTTTTATATATATATATATATATATATATATATATATATATATATGCAAAACAAAAAACAAAAAGAAACAAACCAAGGACAAAAAAGAAAAAGAAATAAAAATAGAAGTAAAAATAAGGAAAAACAAGACAATGGATGGAAACACCAGACTATATATATGGACAATGTGTGAATCTCTATATATAAAAGGGTAATGAAATTTCGGCCTAGGACAAAACAACAAAACTACACATCCCAGAAACACTAAACTTGGCAGCACAACCCCTCATCCATGCCTCTACGTTCATACAACAAAAAAAGAAAAGAAAAATAAAGTCCTAATTAGAGGGAGAGCAATAATTGTTTTTATCCAATTGCTGCCAGTTAGAAGGCTAAGCTCCGCCCACTTGGTCTCCTAGCAACCCACTCACCCCAGGGGACAGGCAGAGTTAGGCCTCACTTAGGCCTCTTCCACACTGCCTATAAAATACAGATTATCAGATTTCCCATACCACCATACTTCGCCACAGCAACGCGTGGCCGGGCACAGCTAGTGTGTGTATGTGTGTGTGTGTGTGTGTGTGTGTATATATATATATATATATATGTGTGTGTGTGTGTGTGTGTGTGTGTGTATATATATATATATATGTCACGCCATACACCTTACCCCCCCCCCCCCCAGTATACATATATATCGACTTTCATCTTAATCCTGCTGACCTTACCGATTTCTATCTTAAATAATAGTTTGTCTTGTACATTACACCCAGGCTCCACCTTTATATGTGTTTTTTAGATTTATATTTTAAATCAGTTAGTGGCATTCTAACTTCTGAGTACATCTTAAATTTCTGGATGCCTACACTGTAAAATTAATGCAGTTGACACTTCTTTAACTGACTCAATATCATGGAATCATGGGAGATGTAGTTTTGGTGAGGCAGAGAAGGCTATCAACTTTGCAAAACGGCAACTCCCATTATTCTATTGCATTGAGCCATGGTAGTTAAAGGGCTGTCAAACTGCATTAATTCTACAATGCGGATGCACCCACTGTGATATTTTATACTGACAGAATTTTCGGCAGAAATATCCCCACTCCCAAGTCAGTCAGTTCTTGTTATGGGCATCAGTCATTTCTCTTTAATATTACTAAGTCCTCCTAAATATTTTTTTCTTTATTGAATAAAGAAAAATGTATCATGAAGAATGAATGGAAAATTCAATGCATATCCATCATGATAAAAATCTGCCTTTGAAGCAAACCATTTCTATGAAGGATGACTTCAAGTACTCCCTTTAAAATCATCCTATTTTGTGGTTGGGTAACCAAAGCAAACACCTTTCCAAGGAGAGACAAATGAAGTAACGCATCAACCTGGTGAATGTACCATCTTCGCAGAAATAAGTTATAGCATAGCATTCGGGGCAAAGGTGTAGAAACGAAGCAACGAGAATTTATTTATATATAAAAAAATACACTAGCTGTGCCCGGCCACGCATTGCTGTGGTGAAGTATGGTGGTATGGGATATAAAGTATTGAGGAATTGGTGGTAGTTAAGGTAAAGGATAAAGGTTTTCCCTTGACATTAAGTCCATTATAAATGGGTTATATAGCTGTGTGGAAGGGCCTTGAGTCTACACTGCCATATAATCCAGTGCAAATTAGATAATCTGTGGAAGAGACCTAAGTGAGGCCTAAGTCTGCCTGTCCCTGGGCTGAGTTGGTTGCTAGGAGCTCAAGTGGGCAGAGATTAGCCCTCTAAACTGGCAGTAATTGGATAAAAACAATTATTCCTTTCCCTCTAATTAGGACTTTATTTTTCTTTTCTTTTTGTTGTATCAACCTAGAGGCATGGATGATGGGTTGTGTTGTCAAATTTCGAGGTTGGGGGGCCTGTAGTTTTGTTGTTTTGTGGGTCGCTGTGATGCCATCACTCATTTATATATATAGATGATGCTCTTTTAGCGTGTGTGTCCCTTACCGTTTTTCCAGGTGTTCTTTATATTTTACAGATAAAATCCTATATTGCTGGGATTTCATTTTTTTAAAGTTTTTTTTCTACATATCGCATAGGCCCTTCAATAATATCTGGATGTACCTCACTCCATTGTTTTTCAATATTTCACAAAGCAGTTATAAATTAATTCAAACATATAGTTAAGGCCCATGGTGAAATCCATCTAGCCTTTCTTATTTTACTGGTTTGACAATTGGAGGCAATTTTTCACACTTGAAAAATTCCTTATATAGAAAAAGCTATCATGTCATGGAAATCATTTGGAGCCAAATGAGTGACAGACCAGTTTAATTTGATTTGGGGTAGCTTGCGAATGTTTTAAGAATATTGGGGCAATATAATGTCTGAGTTAATTCGCTTGCCTTCTGTAGAATTTGAATTCAATTGCTAGTGACTTGTCACTAGAAAAACAAACCCATTAACATTGCTTGTATTCTTCCAAAAGAAGACTGTCTTACGCTACTCATTATTAGCATGTTACATTTGTAATTACTTCTCAAATTGATTCCGCCCCCAACGTATTTTAAAGATACACAAGGAACCCTGACCACCATGACGCATAACAAAACTTATTTGTAATCTCAAAACGCTCCTTCTTTAATGAGTAACATCAGTGAAAACAGCATCACCAAAATAGATTGTTAATAGTTAGGTAACAAATTGGATTATTTTTCCAGCACCTGTATATTAGCATATACATGCTGTCAGATGCAAATGGCCATCTTCTTTTCCATCTTTTTCAGAAATGCCTCACCCATCTAAGATGTGTTCAAGATTAGAGTATTTCCTATATATCCCTTGGGAAAAGATGTGTTATGTGGACATCCTGATATACAGTAGAGTTCCAGTTATTCGACATAAACGGGCGGGCCGAATGTCGAATAACTGGATCTGACGGATAATAGGGAGGCCCTATTATCCAGCAAGCTGGTTGAAGGAAGTGCCCCGGGCACGTTGCTAGGTAGATAGAAAGCTACCTAGCAACGCGCAGGGGCGCTTCTGCCCTGCCTCTTGGGAGGCACCCGTGCGCGTTGCTAGGTAGATAACAAGCTACCTAACAACGCTCAGGGGTGCTTCCTAAGCCGAGTGCTCACAGCTCCGCCCCTTAGGAGGCGCCCGTGCGTGTTGCTAGGTAGCTTGCTATCTACCTAGCAACACACACAGGCGCCTCCCAAGGGGCAAAGCAGTGAGCACTCAGCTTAGCGAAGCGCCCGTGCATGTTGCTAGGTAGCTTGCTATCTACCTAGCAACGTGCACGGGCACTTCTCTGCTCGCCGCCCTGCCTCTTGGGAGGTGCCTGTGTGCGTTGCTAGGTAGATAGCAAGCTACCTAGCAACGTGCATGAGCGCCTCCCAAGGGGCCTGGGACGTCGGATAATACGGAGTGTCGGTTAACCGGAAGTCGGTTAACCGGAACTCTACTGTATTGCCAAATCACATTTGGTGATCTGATCCTCTAAAATAGATAGATGGATGGATAGATAGATAGATAGATAGATCAGGTCACCAAAAATTATTTTTAGCTCAGGATTCTACAAAGCTCCAAATAATTTGCAGAACTCTGATGTTCAGCTCACAGTCAACATGAACAGAGACCAAACATGAAAACAATCTGGAAGACTTCAAGTTAGCTATTTACACTGTACTTGTTTTAGTTACCCCAACCATAATGAAATCATATCTCTTGTGAAACTAGGACTCTGAGCAATGGGTTCAAATTAAAATAGAGGAGATTCCATAAAACATTAGGAAGAACCTCCTGACCGTACAAGATGTTCAACAGTGGACCTCTGCTTCAGAGTGTAATGGAAGCTCCTTCCTTGGAAACTTCTAAACAGAGGCTGGATGGCCCTCTGTCAGGGATACTTTGAGTGTGCTTTTCCTGCATGGCAGGGGGTTGGACTAGATGGCCCATGTGCTCTCTTTCAACTCTATGATTCTTTGATTCTGTTGTTACCTACAGAGAATATTTTTTTAAAAACCGAATGCTCTGTGCCACTTTATAGATTGTGAAAAGGATTTCCACATGACTGAATGCACCTACAAGCACATGTTGCTATATTTACACACATTTACTTACACAGATGCCTAAAAGGAGAAGACTGGTTTAACCTTTCTCTTTAACATTGACTTGTCGGTGAGCTGAACATTCTCACACAATTGTGTGAGGTCCACCTGAAGCCTGAAGTTGCACAGACCACAAGACTTAGCATTACTGTATGACTCCCTTATCCATGGATTTGATATCCTTCGTTTCACTTACCCATGTTTCAAACCATATTCTCTTCCAGATGTGTTTGTGGACAGGGTTGTTGTATGTTTTCCAGGCTGTATGGCCATGTTCTAGAAGTATTCTCTCCTGATGTTTCGCCCACATCTATGGCAGGCATCCTCAGAGGTTGTGAGGTATGGAGAAACTAAGCAAGGAAGGTTCATATATATCTGTGGAAAGTCCAGGGTGAGGGAAGAACTCTTGTCAGTTGGAGACCAGTGTGAATCACCCTAATTTGCATTGAATAGCTTCATCTACTGGCTACTTTTGCCTGGGGGCATCCTTTGTTAGCTGTCCTTAGTTCCCATGCCTGGACCTCCTCTGTTTTCAGAGTGTTGCTTCTTATTTACTGTTCTGATTTTTGTGTTTTTTAATACTGGTAGCCAGATTTTGTTCATTTTCATGGTTTCCTCCTTTCTGTTGAAGTTGTCCACATGCTTGTGAATTTCAGTGGCTTCTCTGTGTAGTCTGACATGATAGTTGTTGGATGAATTTGTTGCCCTGCACACAGCTCCTTCTCTGTCACACATTCACCATCACATGGGAAAAGTGTCACCCTCGCGGGGATGCTCCACGCTGGAGCCAGCCTCTGTCGGACATCGCACAACATTGTGTAATGTCTGGCATGGGCCTCCATCTCCCAGACAGGGTGAAAGCATCCTAAGATGCTGATTTCACCCTGTCTGATGAGTTCCTGCTGCTCCTGCTCAGTCATTTAGTCGTCTCCGACTCTGTGACCTCATGGACCAGTCCAGGCCAGAGCTCCCTCTCAGCCATCACCGCCCCCAGTTCCTTCAAGGTCAAGCCAGTCACTTCACGGATACCATCCATCCATCTCGCCCTTGGTCGGCCTCTCTTCCTTTTTCCTTCCATTTTCCCAGCATCATTGTCTTCTCCAAGCTTTCCTGTCTCCTCATGATGTGGCCAAAATACTTCAACTTTGCCTCTAATATCCTTCCCTCCAGTGAACAGCCGGGCATTATTTCCTGGAGGATGGACTGGTTAGATCTTCTTGCCAAGGTCCAAGACACTCTCAGGATTTTCCTCCAGCACCAAAGTTCAAAAGCGTCTCTCTTCCTTCTCTCAGTCTTCCTTATGGTCCAGCTCTCGCATCCATAGGTTACTATGAGGAATACCATTGCTTTGACTATGCAGACCTTGGTTGCCAGTGTGATGTCTCTGCTCTTCACTATTTTGTCAAGGTTGGCCATTGCTCTCCTCCCAAGAAGGAAACGTCTTCTGATTTCCTGGCTGCAGTGATCTACGCACCTAGAAATATAAAGTCTGTCACTGCCTCCACGTGTTCTCCCTCTATTTGCCAGTTGTCGATAGGTGTAATTGCCATGATCTTGGCTTTCTTGATGTTTAACTGCAACCCAGCTTTTGCACTTTCTTCTTTCACTTTGGTGATAAGGCTCCTCAGCTCCTCCTCACTTTCGGCCATCAGAGTGGTATCATCTACATACCTAAGGTTGTTAATGTTTCTTCCAGCAATTTTAACTCCAGCCTTGGATTCCTCAAGCCCTGCATGTCGCATGACGTGTTCTGCGTACAAGTTGAATAGGGAGGGTGAAAGTATGCAGCCCTGCCGCACTCCTTTCCCAATCTTGAACCAGTCCTAGGAGAAGCGAATTCATACTCAAATATGAGAGTTCAAAATCCTACATCATCCAATACTTTTTCTACCAACCACCGAAGTTGTCCTCATCAAACATCTGTTTTCTGGGTTTTTAATTTTAAAGCTGTATGTGTAGTCTTGCGACTATCTTTGTTTCATGCTCACAATACTATTTAAGCCAATATTGTGTAATGCAGACACAGATATCATCTCAATCAAATCTTCTTATTTTCTGCCTGTCATTTCTTTGCAGTTAACTGCCAACAATAGTTTATGACAAAGAGTGAAAGCTATCGAGGACATGCAAAGTGTTTTTCTGGTTGTAAGTTTTTTCCCCTAGACACACATACACACACACACACTGCATTCTTCCCACATATTATGGGAGATAACTCTCTCGACTCCTCAAGCAGGGGAATGGAAAGAAAGAGGATTTCTTTGCCACTGCCAAGGTATTAAAACTTGCTTTAGTGATTTATTCTAGCCACATTCAGCACATGCAATTTGATTAAAAGTACATTTGGGGTTTAAACTATACAAAAGGAATGGTGTGCATTGTAATAAATGTATTTTGAGAACATATTATGGTCTTTGCCTTAACCCCCAGACCCCTCTGTCTTAAGAGAAGCTGGTTCAAACCGGGATTGGCCAATTTAGTTTCATCCCATGTGTGGGAAAGGGAAGTAGGACAATCCGCATCCAGAAATTAACCCCCACTAGTTGTAAAATAAATATGAATAGTAAGCACTTAAAAGAGCAGCCATTTCTTGGTGATTTCTTGAAGATCAGTTTGCATTGACACACTGCCAAAGTAGAAGACATTCTTGATTTCATATGATTTAATTGTAAAATATTACATTCTACTCTCTTGGTTATGGAGCTCCGTATATGTTTACTTCAAAATATACTTTTCCAGGAAAAAGTCTGATCAGGTGGTGGTGGTGGTGGTGGGGTTAAACCCAGAGTACACATAGGGTGCATCTGCACCGTAGAATTGATGCAGTTTGATCCCACTTTAACTGCCAGGTCTCCGTGCCATGAAATTCTGGGAGCGGTGAGTTGTTGAAGCACCAAGATTCTTTGGCAGAGAAGGCGAAAGGCTTTGTAAAACTGCAACTCTTAGGATTCCGTAGGATTGAGACCAAATAATTAAAGTGATGTCAAACTGCATGAATTCTAATGTAGAGATTAGACATGTCCAAAAAATTGTTTTGAATCGTATATCGGAATTATTTTGGATTGTTCTCGCTTTTTGATACGCATTCCAAGACATTGTCTCATAGCGCAACCAGCAATGTAATTCGAACCATTGTTGGCCCATTCTCTAATTGTCTCTTAATGTTTCGTTAATTTCCCCCCCCCCAAAAAAATTTTTTAACTATATTTTTAAAAATATTTTAAACATTATTTTGTTTCTGCAACCTACCTTGAATGGGAGCGTATTTGCAAATTTGATGAGGATAGCTCAAGAAATGAGGGTGGGAGAGCCCTGTAAAAGTCCCCCCCACCAGTTCCTTTTTTTTTTTTTGGCGATTGCGCATGTGCGTCCGCCATTTTAGAAACATTTAGAATCATTACGAATTTTCGGAAATATCCAAAATTTTTGGGTGAAAAAATCGGAAATACTTTCTATATCGAAGCGCCAGCGCCCCCTACTTTAGAAACGAGAATTGAAACACTTTTTCCATCGATCGGACATGTCTAGTAGAGATGTATCCATAAAGTAACATAAAGGGCTTTCTATCTTATTGAATTAGTTTCTCATACAACTTCCTCCTTACGATGTCATACCTAAAGGGAAGTGTTGACCAAAGAACTACAAAAATTGTTTCATGCAAACCAGTTTCCCCAGGATGCGCATGCACATACACACACACAAACATCTTGGCAAATTAATTATAGCCTTAAAATCTCATTTTTTAAAAAATTGAAGTAGCCATTATAGAAAGAGTTGAAGTAGGCACTGAGCCACTTTTGTTGTTCTTGAATCTTTTTATATTGGAAATAGACATTATTGACTGGTTATTCTGCAATGATGTAATTGATGGAAATAGATAAGTCTTCCTTCCTCTGTTTAATTTCATGCTGCGTTTGTAGCACGGACAGGACAAAATTAATTCTGAAAGAAAATATTAAAGAAAAAAGGGACAGCTTTTGCCTGACACTTCAGCTTTTTGCATGACAATGCAAGATGTCTTTTGCTTTCAGTTTAATCGCCATCCAGGAGACAGCAAAAAAAATACTGGAGTCCAACAACCATTCAAACTTTAGTTTAAGAGAGTTAAATTCCAGTGGAAAGAAACAGTGGCCTAAATCCAGTTGTGTCCCATCTAAAATTCTATTGAATCATTAGGATTGCCTAAGGGTTCGTGTATCATTTGGTATTTAATTTGATGGTTCTAAATCTAATTAGAACTAGGAGATACATTCAGGTCCCTGGCCCTGATACAGGGCTTATCATGACTAGCTAGCCGCCCTGAGTCCCTCCGGGTGAGAAGGGCGGGATAGAAATATTTGAAATAAATAAATAAATAATAGCTAAACTAAAATAAGTTAACAGCAATATTATCCACTGTATTGTGGTGCAGAACTTTAAGCTTTGCATCTTGCAACTGTTGGATTCTGATTGTGTGCCATTGTGACATACTAAGTTTGCAATGTAAATATGATTTCAAGTGTCTTGCAATCACTAAATAATTACCATGCACTAAAAGAGATAATATTGGCTTAGCCGAAGGAAAGTGGGAAAACAGCTTTCAACTGCTTTGTTATAGGACCTCATCACATTGAAGAAATTCTCTGTCCTACTATGCTTCACCGACGCACCCGGCGTGGAGCTCACCAGATCTCATCACATGATGCATATCTACTTCCAGTGGTGAACCTTGGTAGGAGGGGGAAATGTGAACATGGGAGACAAGCTTGGTTACAGTAACTTCTTTTTAGAGGCACTTGGACTAACAGTTGCAAAGCTATATTGAGGTGTTTCAAACTTCTTTCCCTACTGCTTTAAACTGCAGTCACCCTGTGAATTACAATCACAGACTATCTGTTACTTATCTGCAAACAGACTATCTTAAAATAAGCCACCAAACTTATTTTAAATTGACTCAAAATGATCAATTGAGTCTCCCTTATCTTCTAACTTAGGATCAGTCTTCTCTGTGTCTCATAAGAACACAGACTGAACTCTTTTTAAAACATTCCCTCCTTTTTCTCCAAATAGCGGTTGGCTCCGCCCTCGTTACTATGGCAACCTGCCTCAGAATGCTGAGCTGGCTACCATCCCCCTAACTCTAATACTTAGCCTTTCAAACATAGTTAAACATGACTTTTAAGACGCAATTAAACATGACATCTGTAAACTAAAAAATTTACACCTCTTTACAATACTGTACTTAACTTTTGTCAAAAATGGAACCATCCCCTTCTCGGAGAAGAATAGAAAGGTAAGAGCTTAGTCAATCCTGGGAGAGCCTAAAAGAAGCACTGGCTTCCTGTACTCTTTCCACCATGGCACAGCTTCTGGATATTTTTGAATGCCGGTGTGGTGGCATTGGTGGTTTCCACTCTCCATGGGATGACCCTCAACTTATCCAAAGATCATATCAAAATCCATAATTTGGCCTCAAGTCCTGCCCTTGACTTATGCATGAAGTAGACTTATACATGAATATATAGAATATCTCATTGAGTTGCTGGGAGGACAGAGACACATATGCAACCTGGAGATGAAAGGAAGAATGGTACTCAGTAAATGTAAAACTGTTGAGAGCTTTCGAGACATAATCTGCAATGGGAGATCTATTTAACGTGAGGCCAGTTTGTGGAATCATCCCATTAACAGAGTGATGTTTTATTTTCCTGTATCTAGATAGACACAGAATTCTACCCCAGTTCCTGATTATGCCATTAAAAATGATTTTGAAAATGAGGAATGAACCAGAGTTTGCTGACATATTCTGCTACCATCTCACTTTGACTGAAGCATTTGAGGATTTATCTGTAATTAACTTTAATAATATATAAATATATTATTTATATACGTGTATGTATACTTAATGGTATTGTATATATTTCTACAAACCTTTTAATACTGTTGATGTTAAATAAGTATGTCTTCATGCATAATGTTTTAAAGAACAGCATCTCACTGTGCAGGTTTCATTTTGAATTATATTGACTCAAAATAGGCAGGAAAATTTTATTATTGGGAAAAAAAAGCTGTGAGTGAGAAGGAGAAAAAAAAATCCAAATGGTCACTAAGAAGCATTTGGGCTTTCCAATATATTTTTTAAAGGAAAGGGAAGAGTACAAAACAAATCCACCCAAATAAGAGTTTGAGGTACTATCTACAGTAGAGTCTCACTTATCCAACATAAACGGGCCAGCAGAATGTTGGATAAGCGAATATGTTGGATAATAAGGAGTGATTAAGGAAAAGCCTATTAAACAACAAATTAAGTTATGATTTTACAAATTAAGCACCAAAACATCATGCTATACAACAAATTTGACAGAAAAAGTAGTTCAATATGCAGTAGTGCTATGTAGTAATTACTAGACATGTCCAAAAAATCGTTTTGAATCGTATATCGGAATTATTTCGGATTGTTCTCGCTTTTTGATACGCATTCCGAGACATTGTCTCACAGCGCAACTGGCAATGTAATTCGAACCATTGTTGGCCCATTCTCTAATTGTCTCTTAATGTTTCGTTAATTCCCCCCCCAAATTTTTAAAATATATTTTAAAAAATATTTTAAATTTTTTTTTGTTTTGTTTCTGCAACCTACCTAGAATGGGAGCTTAGCGCAGCCTAACATAGCTGCCGCTCCCTGGCCAATCAGAAGCTTCCACGATGGACACAAAGGTGGGGGCTAGGGTTGATGAGGATAGCTCAAGAAATGAGGGTGGGAGAGCCCTGTAAAAGTCCCCCCCCCCCAGGTTCCTTTTTTTTTTTTTGGCAATTGTGCATGCGCGTCCGCCATTTTAGAAACATTTAGAATCATTACGAATTTTTGGAAATATCCGAAATTTTGGGGTGAAAAAATCGGAAATACTTTCTATATCAAAACGCCAGCGCCCCCTACTTTAGAAACGAGAATTGAAACATTTTTTTTCATCGATCGGACATGCCTAGTATTACTGTATTTACGAATTTAGCACCAAAATATCATGATGTATTGAAAACACTGACTACAAAAATGTGTTGGATAATCCAGAACGTTGGATAAGTGAGACTCTACTGTATCTACTAGGCAGTATTTTGGGTCAGGCCCAGTTCATATTGGGCACGACACAGGAGAACTTCCCAGGAGATTTTTGTCTTTAAGCTTAAAAGACAATACATTTTTGATTTTTTTTTGCAAAATAAATAAATAACAAGAGTCTTAAATCCAGCAAAGCCATGTGATTTCTACAGGATTAAGATTTCACCTCCAGTTTGTTTTTGGTTTTTTTTTTTTGCGCATTTGTGTACATAAATGTCAGAATTAAAATGCACTTGGAAAAGCCAGAGTGTGGGATGATGTTGGTGAGGAATTAAGCGTTAATTCTGTCTTCCAAAAACTAATTAAGGGAATGTATTTTGCAATAATACAGATCTAGCAAACAGCCTCGGCTACCTGGACTTGGAGCTACAAAGCCAGGCACTCCTGTATTATGTATGTGTGATTTTCATAAGTAGTCTGCTGTAAAGTGAGTTCCAGTTTAGTGCATTTCTCAGGCTAAAGACACTGGTCTTGTTAATATTTCATTTAGTACATACTATAGAGTCTCATTTATACCACTTCTATAATTAATGATGATAGGTTAGGCACTGCCTTCACAAGGAGAGCTCCTTGTATGTTGGTCAATGGATAATGAGAAATAGATATTTCATTCACCAGCAGCTTCTTGATAGTTAGTTAGGAAATGATTGTGTTGCTTCCATCACCTGGGTAAATAACGCTACCATTGTGTTTGTGAACATTTTTAAAAAGCACCCAATGCAAATAGACTAGAAATGAGCAAAAACATTTTTTTTCCCAAGGGACTTCTATTATGCTGCACCTTAGCATAGAGCTCAGAAGGTTTATCTCCCAAATCTTTGCCTTCTTCGGTGCAAATATATCTCAATATGCATGTGCTGACTATTCAAACAACTGTATTTTTAAAAATACAATTATGATGCCTTTCTCTTCTCCTGTGTAGATTGTAAATAAATGTAGATCTTCCTTTTTTGTTTTTCTCCCATGTAAATATATGTAAATATTAACAAGCTATGCATGCTGATATTCTAGGCAATTTCAGGTACTTTTATAATCCAAAGGCATGTACTTGAACTGGTTTGTTAAAAAAAAGAAAAGAAATCTACTCAAACCCTTTAAAGCTTATTAGAAATTAAAGATTTGTTACTAGACTGGTTCTTTGGTCTTCGGCATGTGTTTGTCTCCTTCCTTCCTTCCTTCCTTCCTTCCTTCCTTCCTTCCTTCCTTCCTTCCTTCCTTCCTTCCTTCCTAGGATGGCTCTACCTAAGAGGAGTTCTCTTTCCAAACATGCTGCATGCCCGCTTTCCTTCTTCATCACTAAACAGGATTTTTGCAGGCTTGTCTATATCTATATATATAAAAGGGTGATGGAATCGTGGCACCGAGCAAAACAACAAAAGTAAAGGCCCCCCAACCTCGAAATTTGACAACACAACCCATCATCCACGCCTTAAGGTTGAAACAACACAAAATCACGTCACACACCTTCACATGGACAGAACCCACAACGCACCATCGGGAGCCATGCCGGGAGGGAAAGAGAAAGCATAATGGCTGCCAGCAAGAGGAAAGGCAGGCAATGGGAAAAAGCTGTCCCCTGGGTCCTAGCGCCTGCCCATCATCCGAATTATTTACAGCAGAGTCTCACTTATCCAAGCCTCGCTTATCCAAGTTTCTGGATTATCCAAGCCATTTTTGTAGTCAATGTTTTCAATATATCATGATATTTTGGTGCTAAATTCGTAAATACAGTAATTACAACATAACATTACTGCATATTGAACTACTTTTTCTACCAAATGTGTTGTCTAACATGATGTTTTGGTGCTTATCTCCACAATCTCCACCATAAAAATAATAATAGAATTCTACAGTCACACAGATAGGAGAGACCCCTAAAGGCCATCCAGTCCAACCCCTTCCTGCCATGGAGAACACAATCCAAACATTCCCAACAGATGGCCATACAGCCTCTTGATAATAACAATACTAATATCACGGAATCCTCATGTTTCCAGACAGCCCTAAGAATCATCCAGTACAACCTCCTTCTACCATGCAAGACCACACAATCCAAACACTCCTGACAGATGGCCATCCACCCACTATATAATAATAATGATGATAATAAAGATAATCATGATGATAACAGCAACAACAATAATAATAATAATCATAGAACTATACCATCCAATGATTTAGACACACCCCTAATGGCCATCCACCCCAACCCTTTCTACTATGCACCAAGACACAATCTAACCATTCACAACACTTGGACAACGTATGCATATTATATAATACTACACAGCGACCCCCTCTACTCTCACCACTTTCACATTACACAAACAACCAAATACATACAAAGACAACCATACAACAGACATTCAATACCACCACTAACTCAAATTTCTCACCAACACCACCAGACAACGCCACAGCAACGCGTGGCCGGGCACAGCTAGTGACATATAGACAACTATTAAATCTGAGAAATCAAGAAATCAATCTTAAATCATACGAAGAGATTAAACAATTAGAACCTTCAATGACGTGGCTTAATTACTGGCAAATAATGGAATTTTTTTAAAGAGGATCAAAAGATAGGATTCGAAATTAAGGACACGTGTTGGGATAGAATATTAAAAGCTGATACAAAAACAATAAAACTACTATATCAACAATTACTGTTATGGGACACGGAAGAAGTACGAGTGAAAGAGGTTATGATCAGATGGGCAAAGGAGGTAGGACATACAATCAACCTAGCAGTGTGGGAGAAGATATGGAAGAAAAATCTAAAATTTACATATGCAATAATATTAAAGGAAAATTGGTACAAGATCTTCTATAGATGGTACATTACACCAGAAAGACTAGTGAAATTTAACAAAGGAAAGGATCAGGGAAGTGCTGGAAGTGCAGAAAACACAATGGGGATTTTATGCACATGTGGTGGGGATGCAAGAGAATAAAAAAAAATTCTGGCGAGAAGTCCATAAAGAAATGGAAAATATACTCCAAATAAAAATTGATCTAAAACCAGAGTACTTCCTTTTGGGAATTACAGACTTTAAGATGGACTTCGACACGGAAAAGCTCTTCACATACTTGGTAACAGCGGCCAGGTTATGTATAGCGAAATTATGGAAAATGCAAGAAATTCCTTCGATTGAAGAATGGATACTGAGAATAATTGACATTAAAAATATGGATTTATTAACACAAAAAGTATCCCACCAAACCAATGGACAGACTGGGTCACATTGCGACAATATTTGTTAAGAGACAAAATAGAACTTTTATAACTCTTATAACTAACTATACTGATTAGAAATCCTAGGCCTCGGAGTTTTAATGGCCAATTTGCCGGTAAATCGTATGGGAGATAAAGAAGTTATGTTCTGCGAAGCAGAGGATCTGGAAGTGGTATATAGTCTATGTTTTTTTTCCTTCTCTTTTCTTTGTTTTGGGCTTCTTTATTTTTTTCTTATATTTTCTATAACTCCTAATTGTTCCCCTACTTTTTATGTATACACTTAAAACTACAATTGTTTTGTTGAAAAAAGGATTTTTGCAGGCTTTTAGCCTTCTCGACTGAAGAGTGCTTGTACCTCTTCAAACTACAACTCTCAGGATTCCTGGACTAGGGGAGAGGCTCAGCCCCGCCCTCTTGAGCAGGAGCCACGCCCACCCCTCTAAGCCACGCCCCCTTTCCAGGGAACACTGAGTCACAGGTAAGGCTGGTGGGAACGAGGGACAGGGCCTTCTCGGTGGTGGCTCCTCGGCTGTGGAACACCCTTCCCAGCAACATACGGCAGATACCAACTCTCCTAGGCTTCAGAAAAGTCTTAAAGACATGGCTGTGCACACAAGCTTTTAATGAATAAGAACATGGACTTTACATGACCTGTACAAAGACTTGAGGATTCTGGATGAATGGATTTTAATCTTGGACATTCTTAAAATTTTATATAATGTGATTTTATTTTGTAATGGTACCTGTTTTATATGAACTGTTGTTTTGTAGATTGTTTTATATGAATTGTTGTTTTTACATTGTTTTTAGGCATTGAATTTTTGCCTATTTACTGTAAGCCGCTTTGAGTCTCCTCGGAGAGAAAGGCGGGGTAAAAGTGATGTAAATAAATAATAAATAAATAAATATTTTTTCTGGAAAGGGGGAGGTAGGCCAAATAAGTTTGGGAATCACTGACCTAGAAGATGCTTTGTTGGACGTGGATGCACGAAACCACAATAACCAGTTCTGCCAATTCAAGGGTTGTACCATACATTTAAAATCACATATCAAGCTGATTCTGCTTTGCACACATTTTTGAGCTCTTAATCCATGTCATATTTCATTCTCCTACACTCCTGCCTTTCGACTTGTCCTGATTCCTGCAAGGGCAGAGGTGATCAAAGCCAACGTCCACTGAAGCTGGAGAAAGTTTGAAAAAGATTCCTCAACTTCAGTATAAATAGTGGTAAATTTCTCTCTTAAAAAAGATTCCTACAAACAACACAGCCAGAGGAGGAGGGAGAAGATTCCCAAATGTTTATCCTTTACTGAATTGTGGGAGAAGCTGCCACTACTGTAGTATCTATGGAAACGAAATGCGATGCAAACTTTTTAATGGCAAGCAAAACAGCTTTCATGTTAAAAGACACTTCTCCTGGGTTCGGTATATCGGGATAAACACATTAATTGACAGTATTTGCTTGACTTCTTAGGTTTCTCAAACTTGATGTCTCCAGAAGATCTTCCTAGTCCTTGAAGCCTTGTAAGGAGGCTTTTTATAAAGCCGATTTGACATGGGGGTTATGTTCAAGTGAAGCTGTACTATCCTTCTAATGGAGGGTGCAGAAATGTTTCATGGGATTATTATCTTGTGACAGACAAAACCTATTACCTTCTCACTAGGAGGGCAACATTAGTTTTTAACTCATAGAGAAATGGAATCAATTATCAATAACTTTGCATGGTTTCTTGGGCTCGGCGGATGACACTTCAAGCAGCGGCTCTGCTTTATGCTTTCAAGAGTTTTGGAAACACAGGGTGATTTGGCAGAAGCCCTCCTTCTCAACTATATTTTCTTCAAATTAAAGCAAAAATCCGCAATGCAGCCTGCCTGAAGAAAGTAACTTTTTTTTGTATGTGCATGTGTGCACGCACAGTTATGGAATTAAAAGCAGCAACACTATTGATACTCTTCATTCAGACCAATTCCAGGTCAAGCATAGCTCCTTGTCCAGTGAAAATGCGGAAATTCAGAAAGGGACAAGAGACGCATAGAGAACCTCAAAGTGGATAGAAACACAGGCATTATCAATGAAATTGCAGTCTGCAGGAAGGGAAATAAAATGTAAATTTTCCGCAGCCCACGTTGTTAATGTCTGCAGTTAATACAGCCCTATATGATGTTTAAACTGTAAGCTGTAACCAAAACATTGATATTTCTTAGCTGAATTGGGGTGGTATGGCCATAGCATAACTGTCCATTAATTTGGCACGGATGGTCCAGATTAATCCCTGTACCTATGGGCAAGATAAATGCAAGTATTTTATGACATCAAAGGAGCTGAATGATTCCAGTAGATTGAAACTGCTTTTTAACTAATTGTCACCTAGATCCAAAATGGTGCAGATGGATATCCTCCAACAGTCCTGCACTGTCAGAGGACAGTTGTGGTAATCTCTGAGAGATTAGACTCTATTTATTTATTTATTTATTTATTTACAGTATTAATATTCCGCCCTTCTCACCCCTAAGGGGACTCAGGGCGGATCACATTATATACATATAGGGCAAACATTCAATGCCCATATACAGATAGAACCGAGACAGAGACAGACGCAGAGGCAATTTAACCTTCTCCTGAGTTGATGTTCGATTCTGGCCACAGGGGGGAGCAGCTGCTTCATCATCCACTGTGATGTCACTTCCTTATTCCAACGTCGTAAATTAGTTAAATTTGCCTCCCCACTTTATAAGTGGTACCTTATTTCCTACTTGATAGATGCAACTATCTTTTGGGTTGCTAGGTCAGCAACGAGCAGGGGCTATTTTTTATTTTATTTTTAATTGATGGGTGCTCACCCCACCACGGATTGGCCTCGAACTCATGACCTCATGGTCAGAGTGATTTATTGCAGCAGGCTGCTCACCAGCCTGCGCTCACCAGCACTGCGCCATGTGTTCAAATATTATTACAGTCTAGTAGACTCAAAAAAATGGTACGTGATATATGTCCAGGGTGTAGAACACATGCATCGTGGGCTACATATAGCCTTTTCTGGTGACTTGTGGTCCTTTGTGTAGTATCAATTTAACCCTCTCTGGGGGAGATTCCACCAAAATGCAGCAGAGTAGCAAAAGCAAAGCTTTCAAATGCAGCCGTTACTTACACGGGGTGAGCAAGAGAAGCCTTTGACCATTTAGGATTGCAATGGACTGCAGGTTCTCAGTAAAAGTTCAAAAAGTATTTATTCAGGTAAAAAGAACTCCATTGTAGATAGAACGTTTGGGAGCTGTCTAGTCTACTCTAGACTGGTTTCTAAGAAAAAATAAGAAAGGAAAAATAACAAACATCTAAATAGTTACATCTTGCCAGGAGACAGAGCAAGATGCTGCTTGTTGGTAGAAGAACAAAGGGAGAAGAATGAACCAAAATGGTTCCAACCTCATGGTCCAGTTTATTGGGGCCATAAAAGACATTCTGACCAATGAGAAGTTAGTGTCCCTAAAGATTCACATTTCTACTAACTTCAAAGTAAGGGATGTGACGTAAACAGGATAGAGTGAAACACAGTAAAGCCTGTCTAGGCATGCTTTGGAAACAGGGAAAGGATTCCCTCAATCTAACTCTTATCATCTATCTGACTACATTTAGACTTAAGTAGTCCAGAATGATTCCCAACAACAGTCTCCATTAATCATCTATAATCCAGCTTTTTTGATGGCTTTTAGCCCCTGTTTCTTTTTCCTCTTTCTACCTCCCTCCTTTATCCTCAACTTACTTCAATCGCAACAAAATGAGTTCAAAATGAATAAGTCAACTTACATTCAATAAATTCAGCAGGCGATGAAAGAAAGAGCTTTGCCCTTTCTAAACAAAGCACATGAAGTCTCCACTTATCTGACAGATAAGGGACTAAAGTGTTATCAGAAAGTGGAATTGGTTGAAAAGTGGAACCCATGTTATTTTAGCTTATTCCAAAATGATACAAGGAGTATCCATTCTTTCTATAAGTAAGCCTTGGGAGCACACAAAAACAGTCCCAATCAAACCTTGCCGAATTTGCAAGTGTTGAAAGGTATGAGTGTGTAGACTTTTGGTGAATATTTCATTACATCTTCTGTGCAAACCTCTTCTAACATTCAACCAAAATCTTTTGCTATTGTGTCTGCTGATGAAAAGAAACACCGGACTTTTGCTCTTGTCCAGAGGAAAATAATCTTGTATCATCTGACAATTTTGGCAGGGTATCTTGACTTTCTGAGATACGTTAAGAATGAGGTTTTTTTTAAATATTTTATTTATCCCGTCACTCTGTGGCATGTGCTTTCCATGCAAATGTAACCTGCTTCAATCTCCAGTGAAATCCTCAGTAAAATATAATAAATGCCTCTTTGATCTATTGACATCCACACGCCTCTCAATTAGAGTAAACAGCAATATCTCTCACTGTACGAGCAGATGGCATGTGTTGATACACATTTGAGTTCAGATGGCATGTTTTGAGATACATTTTCTCATGGAGGATGAAAAAGTGTGAATATTAATTGCTTGGCTCAGTGACATACATGCACCATGAAGAAGTTCCCTAATTCAATTTTAGCCCTTTCCAGTTATAAAAGAGAGATAACCAGTGATAAGAGGGGGAAAACCCTCTGTCTGAACTTGGACTTTCTGTCCCTGTGATAATTGGATTTTGAAAAAAAATCGCTTGTTATGGAAAAAAGGATTGGTACTAAAGCTTCAGTGGAGACCCCTTTTCCCCAGAATAATAATTCTCCCAGCAGTGGGTTTCCCTTCCAAGGAGTAGATTTATCTCACTTTCAGTTGTCTCAACCTCATTCTGAACTAGGAATCATTTGGAAGTCGGATGTTTGTAACTCGAGGACTGCTTGTATCTATTTAATTATCGGCTCCAGAACCTTTCCCTGTATTGACATCAACCTGATGTCATGATCTCCAATCCTTGACATCTCTGGTCGGCTGACAAGGAACAGATGCCAGCCATAAAATGGGCCAGCCATAAAACCTCAATGACCCTCTGGTATGTGAGAGCCCCTATATATGTGGGCCAAAGAGAAGGTTCTGGCATTCGGTACAATAAAATCTGTTGAAATCTACCAGCATGTCTTGGTGCTTTTTCCTTTGGAAGACTGACCCACAGCACAACTGAGAGAAGAGAACCCGACACATGACCAGGTGATCATTATTTCTTGCCCCCAACATTTTTACAATGGAGATGATTGCCTTGTTCCAACGTGCTGGGACTTCTGATCCCCTTCCATTTGTTGTGCGCAGCCTGTGCACTGTGGTTGATCCTAGGACTTGGGGAACCATTCTATATAGGTTTTCATGTTGTTTCATTTTGAGGGAGAAGGGAGTGTTGGCTTGTTTTTGTTTTAAAGCTTATCATCAACAAACACTGCCTTTTGTAAGTAGACAAGTGATTTAAGAGCCCAGGGACAGTCATAATGGTTTGAGTGACAACAAAGCCAATAAACACAAGCACATAACAGAACAATCTGGGTATTCATTTTGTCCATTGGAGCGGCTTGAAAGAACTTGCCAGTCAAGGGCACAACACTTTGGGCTAATTTGCTCCAGCAAAGCTGCCACCAGCACTGATGGGACTGCAAAGGCATGAGTGATGCTGGATGGCCATCACAGTCTCGACTGAAGGGGTCTTATTATTTAAACTTTTTTTTTGGACCACGGAGCACCACTATCTACAGGGAACTATTGGTCTAAGAAATACCCTCACCACAAAAGTCTCTAAAATTATTCCGTGGCAACCCTTGAAAGACATTGTCCCCTATAAAGCTGGCCACACTGCTAGCTTAACAAGAGACAACTAAAATCTAATGGATACACAACATCCCTGCATTAGTGAGCAAAATAAGGTAATGGTTTTCCCTTGACATTAAATTTATTTATTTATTTATTTACAGTATTTATATTCCGTCCTTCTCACCCCGAAGGGGACTCAGGGTGGATCACATTATACACACATAGGGCAAACATTCAATGCCCATAAACACATCAAACAGAGACCGAGACAGACAGACGCAGAGGCAATTTAACCTTCTTCTGAGGGGATGTTCGATTCTGGCCACAGGGGGAGCAGCTGCTTTATCATCCACTCTGACAGCACTTCCTCATTCCAGGTCGTAAATTAGTTAAACTTGCCTCCCCACTTTTATAAGTGGTACCTTATTTCCTACTTGATAGATGCAACTATCTTTCGGGTTGCTAGGTCAGCACGAGCAGGGGCTATTTTTTTATTTTTAATTGACCGGTGCTCATCCCGCCACGGGCTGGCCTCGAACTCATGACCTCATGGTCAGCAGGCTGCTCTCCAGCCTGTGCCACAGCCCGGCGTCCAACTTTGGGGATTGGTACTTATCCCCATTTCTAAGCCGAATAGCCAGCATTGTCCTTAGACACCTCTAAGGTCATGTGGCTGGCATGACTGCATGAAGTGCCTTTACCTTCCCGCTGAAACAGTACCTATTGATCTACTCACATTTGCATGTTTTTGAACTGCTAGGTTGACAGAAGCTGAAGCTAACAACGGGAGCTGGCTCTGTCCCGTGCATTCGAACTGATGACCTTCTGGTCAGTAAGTTCCACAACTTCGCAGTTTAACCCACTACACCACCACAGCCCCTGGTAAGCAAAATACTTGCAAGCATTTTAAGGACTTAAAAGAGCTGAATGTTTCCATAGATTGAAACCACAATCAGAGCATAGTGATTCGATTTGGAAATGTATGTTGGTGATCTCATAATGCAGAACTCAAATGCTTCTGTCAATTTGGGAGGAGACTTTAATGCTAAGATGGGCCCAAATCTTGCTTTATAGACGCCACAAGACTCCCCCTCCCAAGCCTGATTATGATCTACCCCTCCTTATGCGATAATATTGAAACCAGGAAATATTTTTTATCTAATTTATTCATTTCCTGTTGAAGGTTATTTTTTTAACCTATTATTGCCTAGAACCAATGTAGTGCAGGTGCATAGTCTCCAACTATGGGGCCGGGCTGTGGCGCAGGCTGGTGAGCAGCCTGCTGCAATAAATCACTCTGACCATGAGATCATACGTTCGAGGCCAGCCCATGGTGGGGTGAGCACCCATCAATTAAAAAAAAAATAGCCCCTGCTCCATTGCTGACCTAGCAACCCGAAAGATAGTTGCATCTATCAAGTAGGAAATAAGGTACCACTTATAAAGTGGGGAGGCAAATTTAGCTAATTTACGACGTTGGAATGAGGAAGTGCTGTCACAGTGGGTGATGAAGCAGCTGCTCCCCCCTGTGGCCAGAATTGAACATCCCCTCAGGAGAAGGTTAACTTGCCTCTGCGTCTGTCTCTGTCTCGGTTCTATGTGTATATGGGCATTGAATGTTTGCCCTATATGTATATAATGTGATCTGCCCTGAGTCCCCTTCGGGGTGAGAAGGGCAGAATATAAATACTGTAAATAAAGAAATAAATAAACTACTCTGATTTGGCAGAGACAATCCCAGTTACTCCTCTCTTGACTAATATTTTAATTACTTTTTAAAATGTCCCAGTTTCTCTCTGTTCTCCACCCCTTTTGTTATTTTTCCTTTTCTTGCTTCAATTACAACAAAATGGGCTCAAAATGCAAACATTGTTCTCCCAGTAGGAGATGGCAAAATCAAACTGCTGCTGTCTTTCCTAGTTTTTGTCTCCTTCCTAATTTATAACATCTGTCATCTTGACTACACTCTAACATTGCATGGCAAGAAGTGTTGCTCTTTGCATCTCTGAAATTTTGGAGGCTATCCAATTTTGTGATGCAATGGGAATAAAATCCCAGCTATCTGAGATTTTTGGAGTTCACGTATTCTTCCTTCCCACTTCTACTAGATTTTTCTACTCTTTTAGTGGATGGACAGTGTTGGATCCTATCCTTTACATTTCACGTCAGAAAGGGACTGACATTTTTGAAAACACAATTCATGCTTTCTTTCATCTATATATAAAAAAGGGTAATGAAATTTCGGCCTAGGACAAAACAACAAAACGACACATCCCAGAAACACTAAACTTGGCAGCACAACCCTTCATCCATGCCTCTACGTTCATACAACACAAAGAAAAGAAAAATAAAGTCCTAATTCGAGGGAGAAGAATAATTGTTTTTATCCAATTGCTGCCAGTTAGAAGGATAAGCTCCGCTCACTTGGTCTCCTAGCAACCCACTCAGCCCAGGGGACAGGCAGAGTTAGGCCTCACTTAGGCCTCTTCCACACTGCCTATAAAATACAGATTATCAGATTTTAACTGGATTACAGTATATGGCAGTGTAGACTCAAGGCCCTTCCACACAGCTATATAACTGGATTATCTTGACTCCACATTGCCATATGATCCACTTCAGTGTGCATTTTATACAGCTGTGTAGAAGGGGCCTCATACTTCGCCACAGCAAAGCGTGGCTGGGCACAGCTAGTATTTCATAAAGAGGTAATGCATTTTCCCTTTGTTATTTTTCCCTGTCTCTTTTAAGCTGAGCAATGTGATAACATTGGAAGTATAGGGCTGTATGTAAAAATAAAATGCCTCCTTAATAATTTCAGGATGAGCACAATTCCATGGGCTGATCACATCAAAATAAATGAACTGTTGAATAGCCAATCTCCTATTAATAAAAGTCAAGCACACTGATATGTTCCCCCTGGCAACCCAGAAACAGAAAAAAAGTTTGCTTCCATTCGCTAAGTTTCATTCCCTGGCATATCCCATTTTTAAAGTTGTTTCTTACTTCATGGGTTTTGTCCAGCTATAATTGATTTAAACCGCTTTTCACTCGCTGAATGAAGGACATGGGCCAAATTCTCAGGTTAGTTATGGTGGCAAAATGGCAACAGCTTCGCTCGAGTTTGTAACAGAGATGTGTGAGTTGATTGTATGTGCTTTTAAAAATAAGTTGCCAACCGTGCCGGGACCACTGAGCTCGAACAAAGAGATTGTGTTTTTAAAAAAATCTCAAGATTAATCTTTGATCTTAGTTTATTTTCCAAATGGAGGAAAAAAAAGTCCAAGCATTCATACAATTACTTCATCCAAGGATGCTAATCATTTTGCCTAATTTCAGCATTCATACTTGCCTCCAACAGACAAAAAAAAAAACCAATCAGAAATATTGTATATTCACAAGCTTTAGAAAATAATATCCCCTGATGGCGCAGCATGTTAAAGCGCTGAGCTGCGGAACTTCTGGACTGAAAGGTAGCAGGTTTGAATTGGGGGAGTGGAGAGAGCCCCCACTGTTAGCCCCAGCTTCTCCCAACCCTAAAGTTCAAAAACATTCAAATGAGAGTAGATGAATAGGTACTGCTCTGGCAGGAAGGTAACGGTGTACCATGCAGTCATGCCACATGACCTTGTAGGTGTCTATGGACAACGCCAGCTCTTCGGCTTAGAAATGGAGATAAGCACCAACCCCCAGAGTCAGACATGACTGGACTTAATGTCAGGGGGAAACCTTTACCCTTTACCTTAACTACCACCAATTCCTCAGTACTTTATTTCCCATACCACCATACTTCGCCACAGCAATGCGTGGCCGGGCACAGCTAGTATATATATATATGTATGTATAGCTAGAGTTACATTTAAAAAAATTACCTGTTCCGACTCACATACAAATTTAGCTTAAGAACAAACCTACCAAATGGATCTTGTTTGCAACTATACACCTATACAATATTTTAATTGTTTAGTACATGACACAAAGTTTGCATACAATGAACCATCTGTGAGCAAAGGTGTCTCCATCTCAGCCATTCACGTGGACAATTTCAATTTTTGAGCATTTTGAATTTCAGGATTTCCTCCTTACATAGTGATCTGTGTGGTATGACATGAAATAGCCCAAAGCAGAGCAAAATTTCAATTTCCATAATTAAAAGGACTGGTCCTCGGATACGTATTATTTTCACGTGGAAATCTGCAACAAAAGGTTTAGTTGTTGCCATTCATTAAGTGCTACGAATGCGGAAAGATTCATTGTGTCCATATTTGGACAAGAAATTACGACAGTTGCCCTTCTTGTGTCAACATGTGTCCCAGTGCATAGTTATTCTTCAATATTTGCACTTCTTAGAATTTTGAGAACATAAAGAAAAAGAGCACATGCCAAAATACTGTATTTCTTCGATTATAAGATGCCACCCATCGTAAGACACACCCTAATTACAGCACAACCACCAACAATAAAAACACATAAAGAGTCCTTTGTCAGTTAGAAGCCAGTGTTAGGACTCTTGTCACACCCTGGACTCTCCACAGATATATATTTACTTTTCTTGCCTAGTTTATCCATGCCTCACAACCTCTGAGGATGCCTGCCATAGATGTGGGCGAAACGTCAGGAGAGAATACTTCTGGAACATGGCCACACAGCCCAAAAGACATACAACAACCTTGTGATCCCGGCCATGAAAGCCTTCGACAACACATTCCACTATTTTCGCTCCTCTTAAAATGCCCCAGTTTATCTCCCATCCTCCCACTATTTTGGAGGGTATATCCTTTGTTTTCTCACCACTCACGATGGGCAATTTGCTAGTTCATCTTCTATGACTTCAATCCAATGGAAACTCATGCAGTCAACTGTATGCAAAACTTTAGCTGGAATTAATCCTGGATTTAGGGTGAAACATTGGTTCAGAATCTCATCCCCATTCAAAGAACCATCATTCAAAGAACATTATACCTGAATTTCTCTCATCCTTTCCACAATTCCTAGCTGAGGCAGGTCCTCCAAAGTCTTTTTGTGTTAATGAACTCTTTAAACTTAAAAAAAGAGAAAAATCCAAAAGAGTCACCTTCTAAAGCTATACCAGATATTTTATGTTGAATGAGAACTGAGTAAGAAATGGAAAGAACAAAGGAAGCCACAGGAAGCAAAATGAGCTGGTAGGTACTCAACTGGAAAGTACATCAAGAGCTGGTGTCTGATGACTCACACAAAAGCTTCAGTCCCCATATTCTAAATTCAGTGACGTTTTCTTTATGTTCTCCCCTGAGGTAGATGCACAAAGATATATTGATATGCTGTACTCCTATTCGACTTGGCTGAGTCATGGTTCCTTTTCAGAATCAGGGAATGATATTTGGATGTCTCCACTAAAGGAAAGAAGAATAGAATGACACTCGCTGCTGATTCCTGTCTGCCAAGCAAGGGACATAAATGTGAAAGCCCATTGTTCTAATTCCAGGCAGAAAGGCAAACAACAGGGTAATGTAACTTGCCCAGAGATGCTAAAAGCCAGAATTTAGACCAGGGGTCCCCAAACTTTTTAAACAGGGGGCCAGTTCACGATCCTTTGGACCATTGGAGGGCCGGACTATAGTTGGCCACCAAGCAATAATAATAATAATAATAATAATAATAATAATAATAATAATAATAATAATAATAATAATAAGGGTTGGAAGAGACCCCTTGGGCCATTGAGTCCAACCCCCTTCTGCCTTCGTGCACCAAAAGCACAAGCAAAGCACCCCTGACAGATGGCCTCTCCGCCTCAATGTTAACAACAATAATAACAATAATAATAATATAAAGAGGATTGGAAGAGTCCCCTTGGGCCATTGAGTCCAACCCCCTTCTGCCTTCGTGCACCAAAAGCACAAGCAAAGCACCCCTGACAGATGGCCTCTCCGCCTCAATGTTAACAACAATAATAACAATAATAATAATATAAAGAGGATTGGAAGAGTCCCCTTGGGCCATTGAGTCCAACCCCCTTCTGCCTTTGTGCACCAAAAGCACAAGCAAAGCACCCCTGACAGATGGCCACCCAGCCTCAATGTTAATAATAACAACAATAATAATAATAATATAAAGAGGATTGGAAAAGTCCCCTTGGGCCATTGAGTCCAACCCCCTTCTGCCTTCGTGCACCAAAAGCACAAGCAAAGCACCCCTGACAGATGGCCTCTCTGCCTCAATGTTAACAATAACAATAATAATAATATAAAGAAGATTGGAAGAGTCCCCTTGGGCCATTGAGTCCCACCCTCTTCTGCCTTCGTGCACCAAAAGCACAAGCAAAGCACCCCTGTCAGATGGCCTCTCCGCCTCAATGTTAATAATAATAATAATAATAATAATAATAATAATAATAATAATAATAATAATATAAAGAGGATTGGAAGAATCCCCTTGGGCCATTGAGTCCCACCCTCTTCT
This sequence comes from Anolis carolinensis, assembly GCF_035594765.1. Classification (NCBI taxonomy): domain Eukaryota; kingdom Metazoa; phylum Chordata; class Lepidosauria; order Squamata; family Anolidae; genus Anolis; species Anolis carolinensis. The sequence goes on along the minus strand of NW_026943820.1, from coordinate 23,550,748 downwards.
GCCTTTGTGCACCAAAAGCACAAGCAAAGCACCCCTGACAGATGGCCTCCCAGCCTCAATGTTAATAATAATAATAATAATAATAATAATAATAATAATAATAATAATAATAGAAGAGGAGAACCCTTGAGTCATTTAGCCCAACCCCTTTCTGCCCTTGTGCCATGGGAGCCGGATAAATGGCTTCGATGGGCCGCATCCGGCCCCCGGGCCTTAGTTTGGGGACCCCTGATTTAGACTAAGGAGGAGAATGACTGGATATTGTGGTATGACAGGATAGGGGAATATTATTGGACAGAGAATGGAAAGACTTGAAAAGCATGACATTTTGTTGTTCATTTGCTAGAGTGTTTCCTCCTCCACCCCAACCATTCTTGGGCTCTCCCAAAGAAAGAAGCAATAATAAATCATGGCAGCATTTCAGGTAAGATTGTTGGCTTCTTCCTTTAATTAATCTAAATGCAGGAAGTGTAACTCCTAGTCTCATTCATTCTGAGGTTTAGAAAACTGTTGATGGGCATTAACTTCACATCACATCCCAACAGTATTGGCAATGTGTCTGTCATCCAATGGCACGTAAGACTTTTGAGATAATGGAACCACTTTGCTTTGTTCTGTATACAAAATGGCCCAGTTCTTTCCCATTCTACCCTTAGGAAAGAAATTCAAACTCTGCAGACACCAATTAAAACAAGGCCTAACTTCTAAAGAAACAGGTGCTGGCATTTCAGTACGCTGAGGGCCAATACTCTCCAGTTTGTTGAACTGTCCGGTTTGGGAACAATTTTGAAGGGGAGTTTAGGTATACTTTTAATTGGTTTTTAGTTGTGTATTCAGAGTTTTCAGGGTTTTTAACCATTTTGCATCACCTCAGGATCCTTGGTGCATCAACAGCAGAAAGTCAAATGAAACAAACAAACAAATAGACAAACCCAAGTCATCAGGCATGGATGTTTCCCTGCCTTGCTGCCAAATCTCCATACTGTGTGGACTTTGTATCTCCTCCATCCAGTTTCACTTAAACAAAAATAGCTTGGCTCCATAAAAACGAGAAAATAGGACTATACTACAGTGGACCCAATGCACACAGGGCAAATGAGGCAGGGCAGGGTAAATGGACTTTGTGGTTCTTAAGTAAAGGTAAAGGTTTTCCCCTGACGTTAAGTCCAGTCATGTCTGACTCTGGGGGTTGGTGCTCATCTCCATTTCTAAGCCAAAGAGCCAGCGTTGTCCGTAGACACCTCCAAGGTCATGTGGTCAGCATGACTGCATGGAGCGCCGTTACCTTCCCGCTGGAGCGGTACCTATTGATCTACTCACATTTGCATGTTTTCGAACTGCTAGGTTGGCAGAAGCTGGAGCTAACAGCGGGTGCTCACTCCGCTCCCGGGATTTGAACCTGCATGTAATGAGGGAAGCATTGCTACAAGGGAGCAACACATGTCTTAACAGATTTGCCCTGCTGACTCTCTAGATTGGTGGTTCTTAACCTCTGGGTCCCTAGATGTTTTAGCCTTCAACTCCCAGAAATCCTAACAGCTGGTAAACTGGCTGAGATTTCTGGGAGTTGAAGGTCAAAACACCTGGGGACCCACAGGTTGAGAACTGCTCTAGATCATCAGTGAAGACAGGCAAAGTGGGATACTTGGTCTAGCCTTTGTGGTAAGGTCGTGTCACTCTCGTGTCCCTGGGTCAGCAGCAACCACCAGATGTGAAACTGCTGGTGGTCATAACATCTATCATAACATCTATTGATATTGGCCATAGTGCCAGAGAAATTGGAGAAAGGGGGGAGAAGGGAGTAATTCCTTTTCTCCCATCCTCTGTCATAGAATCATAGAATCGTAGAGTTGGAAGAGACCTCATGGACCATCTAGTCCAACTCCCTGCCAAGAAGCAGGAAATCGCGTTCAAAGCACCCCCGACAGATGGCAATCCAGCCTCTGCTTAAAAGCCTCCAAAGAAGGAGCCTCCACCACAGTCCGGGGCAGAGAGTTCCACTGCTGAACAGTTCTCACAGTGAGGAAGTTCTTCCTGATGTTCAGGTGGAATCTCCTTTCCTGTAGTTTGAAGCCATTGTTCCGTGTCCTAGTCTGCAGGGCAGCTGAAAACAAGCTTGCTCCCTCCTCCCTATGACTTCCCTTCACGTATTTGTACATGGCTATCATGTCTCCTCTCAGCTTTCTCTTCTGCAGGCTAAACATGCCAAGCTCTTTAAGCCGCTCCTCATAGGGCTTGTTCTCCAGACCCTTGATCATTTTAGTTGCCCTCCTCTGGACGCTTTCCAGCTTGTCAACATCTCCCTTCAACTGCGGTGCCCAGAATTGGACACAGTATTCCAGGTGTGGTCTGACCAAGGCAGAATAGAGCATGGGGAGCAGGACTTCCCTGGATCTAGATGCTATACCCCTATTGATGCAGGCCAAAATCCCGTTGGCTTTTTTAGCAGCCACATCACATTGTAGGCTCATATTTAACTTGTTGTCCACAAGGACTCCAAGATCTTTTTCACAGGCATCGTCCCATATTTTGTATCTTTCGTGTGTGACTCTGCTGCTCAGACCAGGACCTGAGGTGGCAACGATCAATGACCACTTGCAGCTTCATGTCCAGTAGTTGCTGCTAAGCCAAGGACATTAGAGGGAAGGTAAAGGTAGCATAGCTGGGCTACAAAGCCTTCCTTTAGCTAACATGCTGCACAGTGTGGACACGCACAGTGCTAATCCAGAGCATTCCACTCTGGATCGGAGATATGTGACCCAATGTATAGATAGGCTCAATGCCTCCTCAGCACTTATAGTTCAGCAGGCTCTGGAATTCACATGAATAACACTCATCTCTACAGAAGGTAAGCACTACTTTCTCCATTCACCCAACTGACGTGTAATGAAGAGATGTATTTGGGGAACTTAAGTGAGATGCTGTCTTAATGAGAAAAACATTCCAAATGATCTGTACACAATTTTTCCTTGGTGGAAGCAGCTCTCATCAAATGCTACCCAACACAACTGGAAGGTTAATGTTATTTTGGAAGAGTATTTACATTCTCGGTAACAGAAAACCTAATACTAAAGAAATATTTTCCACCTGCAGCTATCTGTCAACCATCCCACACAAGCTTTGAAAGCTTTCCACTATCTGTCAAAATATGGGGTTTGATGCAATAAAGACTATAATTATTGAGCATTTACGGGAAATAATATTTTCCCTCTGGTACGTGTTATAATGATTGTTAACATGTGAGTATGAATGCTAATGAAAAGAAGGAGATAAAACGCCCCACCTATGCACATCTAAAAACGGAAGAGACCTTTTTCGAATACTGATGCAAATGACACAATAATAAAAGAGGTAGATCAGGCTGAGAACCCAACTTGAAAAGCAAATGTCAATCAGATGGAAGTTTTGTGTAATTTTAAATAGGAGAAGCAATGCTAATTGGAAGTAGAGCTTTGAAACAAAGGAGGCAATTACATCCCAGGGTATAAACAGCGTATCTTTTGTTTCCTGAGGAAATGATCCTTTCACAACACAAACACAAGTCTACCAGACACACAAAGTAAATAATACATGTATCCAAACAGCGCTATAAAATGCCATCTCAACAGATGGCTTGAGCCTACTGAATGACTGTAGGAACATTTTGCCAAAATGTTTGATTGTATAACCATAGAAATTCAGGAAAAACAAAAGCCAATACACTTTGCGGGAGATCTTCCACGGGTAATTTGCACTTTTCTTTCTTTCAGGGGTGCCATTCTGCCAGTTTTCACCAGATTGCTGGAACTGGTTGTTAAAATTGTTGAAAAACTAGGAGGCTGAGGGTTTAAAAGGAGATCCAGGAATAATGAAAAGGAGGTGGAAGAAGAAGAGTCTGGAAGAGGATGACAAGGAGTTTGGAGAGGTCACTTCTGCAGGTTTGATTATTCACAGGTTTGATCAATCTGTCATCTCTAGGAATCTTTTGGTCTTCCAGCATGACTTTGGGGGTCAACTTCTGCCATAGAAGTTAACTCTAGGGTCATACTGTAGGATCTAGAAATTCCTAAGGAGAGAACTTCTAGAGAGGATCTAAAGAGATTATTTCTCTAGGCCAGGGGTCCTCAAATTTTTTTAGTGGAGGGCCGATTGACAGTCCCTCAGACTGTTGGGGGGCCGGACTATGATGAACTAGTCCAAAATTAGGATTGTTGTTGTTGTGTGCCTTCAAGTTGTTTCAGACTTAGATCAACCCCAAGTCTAAAGTTTAGGACACAGGCCAGGTCAATGACCTTGGAGGACCTTAGTTTGGGGACCCCTGATCTAGACGATCTCATAAGACCATAGGTAAGCAAAGAGACCTCCAAAGACCATCTAGATGGTCTCATAAGACCATCGGTAAGGAAAGGGACCCTCAAAGGCCATCTAGATGATCTCATTGGGCCATCAGAAGACCATAGATAAGGAAATAACCTCAAAGACTATCTAGATGGTTTCATAAGACCATAGGTAAGGAAAGCGGCCCCCAAAAGTCATCTAGATAATCTCATAAGGCCATAGCTAAGCAAAGAGACCTTCATAGACTATCTAGATGATTTCATAAGACCATAGATAAGCAAAGAGACCTCCAAAGACCAGGTAGACTTAGCTCAACCCTAAGTCTAAAGTTTAGGACAGGGGCCAGGTAAATGACCTTGGAGGGCCACATCCAGCCCACGGGCCTTAGTTTGGGGACCTCTGCTCTAGACATTGGTGGGTTCTCCAACATGTTACTAGCAGGATTTGATTATAAAGCTGCACTGGAAAATCTTGAGATGTCTAAAGAGGCATTCTCACAAGTAAAAAAGAGGGTTTTTTATTTGCAGTTTTTCCACTTTTACAGAGGTCCTTCATCCCTATTCAGAGAGAATATGGAGAGATAACTGTAAATGATGCCAGTGCTTTGTTTGTGTTAGTGGCGGAGCAATCGCAATCACAAACATACCAAAAAAATTGCAGTACCATGCATTTCTTCAGGGAGTGCTCCAGAATCCTCTAAATATTAATCTCATATACAGAAGCACACTTAGAGGCATCAAAATCAGAGGTATAGTCTTAAAACACGGACCATTCTTTAGACCAGTGATGGCCAACCTATGACACGCGTGTCAGCACTGACACACCTAGCCATTTTTGCTGACACGCTACCGCATGCAGATTGATTGGATGACTACGTCTTTTGTGGCCAAATTTGGTGTGATTTCGTCCAGTGGTTTTGTTGTTTACTCCATGGGAATTATGCACATTACATTTATACATATACATATAAACACACACACACACACACACACACACATTCTATTATTATTCTATTATTATTGTAGTATATTATCATTTTATTACTATTATATTATTATTATATTATTCATTATTCATGACTACATTGAAACTAGAATAGAGAGAAATCAGCCTGGAAACTGCAAGAGGTACCATAGATTGTTGTACATGGAAATAATGATAGTAAATAGTTTTTGATTTATTGAATAGAGTTTTATATTACAATTATATATTTTTGTTATTTAAACTATACATATTGCGAAATTATGGTTTTTTTCTCGAAGTGACACACCACCCAAGTCATGCTAGGTTTTTTGGTGAATTTTGACACACCAAGCGCAAAAGGTTGCCCATCATTGCTTTAGACTGTCAGCATTCAATGGCTCCTTGGATTCCAAAGATGTACAAGTGAAGTTAGAAGGAAATACCAGTTTAGTGACATTAGTGGTTTTCTTCAATTCTTCGCAGTCATGACTTTAGAGAAGGACTTTGGGAAAGACATTCAGAGCCCTAGGCTGAAAGTAAGTTTCCCCTGACGTTAAGTCTACTCATGTCTGACTCTGGGGGTTGGTGCTCATCTCCATTTCTAAGCCGAGGAGCCGGCGTTGTCCGTAGACACCCCCAAGGTCATGTGGCCGGCATGACTGCATGGAGCGCTGTTACCTTCCCGCCCAAGCGGTACCTATTGATCTACTCACATTGGCATGTTTTCAAACTGATAGGTTGGCAGGAGCTGGAGCTAACAGCGGGCGCTCAAGCCACTCCTAGGATTTGAACCTGGGACCTTTCGGTCTGCAAAATTCCGAAATATTCCAAAATCCAAAATTGTCCACCTGGGTGGCTGAGAGAGTGACGCCTCCTTTATTTCCTGATGGTCTTTTTTTAATGTGCCCCAAACCTGAGCAAAATTATCACACAAAAACTGCTGAACACCAAAACCCACTTACAGGCATAGAGTTGCTGACAATGATAATTATAATTCTATGAAATTTAGCTCAGATCCATGATCCAAGTCAATTCCATAATGGCCAAAGCCCTTTGGAATTAATATCTGATGAAGAAATAAACCTGTTAATGACATAGATTTACAGTATTCAAATTACTATTGATCTCTTCAGTAGCACAACTAATAAAATCCTTCCTCGCACAACCTTCCACCTTGTGCATGCTTAAACAAATTATCTCTAAGTAAACAAGAGTATAACAACCTTGGGGGAAAATATTAAACTATAAATTATATGATGTTTCCCTTCTACCTCTCAGAGAATAAAACTGAAGAGACGGTTTAAGGGGTTCAGATGTGCTAACAACAGCATATCATTGGCTTTTGAGAAATAAAAGCAAACTAATATATCTCTTGGTGAAATCAAGAGCTAGTTGACTAGTTTTTAACTATTATAATATACTTGTTGTATATTGTATTACTGTTTTTATCTTTTATATTGTGATTACAGTAGAGTCTCACTTATCCAACATAAACGGGCCGGCAGAAAGTTGGATAAGCGAATATGTTGGATAATAAGGAGAGATTAAGGAGAAGCCTATTAAACATTAAATTAGGTTATGATTTTACAAATTAAGCACCAAAACATCATGTTTTACCACAAATTTGGTAGAAAAAGTAGTTCAATATGCAGTAATGCTATGTAGTAATTACTGTATTTACGAATTTAGCACCAAAATATCACGATGTATTGAAAACATTGACTACAAAAATGTGTTGGATAATCCAGAACGTTGGATAAGCGAGTGTTGGATAAGTGAGACTCTACTGTATATCATGTTGTTGTTTATTTTGCCCTTATGTTGTTTGGGGCTTTGCCCCATGTAAGCCTCCCCGAGTCCCTGCGGGGAGATGGTGGCAGGGTATAAAGTTGTTATTATTATTATTATTATTATTATTATTATTATTATTATTATTATTATTATTACAGTAGAATCTCACTTATCCAACACTCGCTTATCCAACATTCTGGATTATCCAATGCATTTTTGTAGTCAATGTTTTCAATACATCGTGATATTTTGGTGCTAAATTCGTAAATACAGTAATTACTACGTAGTATTACTGCGTATTGAACTACTTTTTCTGTCAAATTTGTTGTATAACATGATGTTTTGGTGCCTAATTTGTAAAACCATAACCTAATTTGATGTTTAATAGGCTTTTCCTTAATCTCTCCTTACCGTGTTTCCCCAAAAATAAGACAGTGTCTTATATTAATTTTTGCTCCCAAAGATGCGCTAGATCTTATTTGCAGGGGATGTCTTATTTTTCCATGAAGAAGAATTCACATTTATTGTTGAACAAAAAAATGAACGTTTATTATATACTGTACAGTAGTTGTCATCACAAACCAGGATAACCAGACAAACTGTGAATCCTATCAATTCTTATTACAGTGGAGTCTCACTTATCCAAGCTAAACGGGCCAGAAGAAGCTTGGATAAGCCAATATCTTGGATAATAAGGAGGGATTAAGGAAAATCTTATTAAACATCAAATTAGGTTATGATTTTACAAATTAAGCACCAAAACAGAGGAATGGATCAGCAAATGAACATACTAGAGAGGTTTGGGGAGAATTCACCATGATTTGTAGGGTCTGGAATATATAGTTGTAGGGAGTTGTAGGGACTGGAATATATAGTTCACCTGCAATTTAAGAGCACTCTGAACTCCACCAATAATGGACCTGGAACTAACTTGGCACACAGAACCCCCCAAGACCAACAAAAAGTTCTGGAGGTCTTTGGAGGGATTTATAGGAGTTGTAGTTCACCTACATCCAGAGTACACTATGAACCCAAACAATGATGGATCTGGACCAAACTTGGCATGCAGACCCGATATGCCCAAATTTGAATACTGTTGAATTTTAAGGGGGATTGGCCTGGACATTTTGAAGTTGTAGATACTGGGATGTATAGTTCACCTGCAATCAATGACCATCTTTAAGTACTGATGGAATTTCTTGGGGTTAACCTGGCACGATGTCAGTTTTAGTTAATCCACAACCTTATGTATTTTGTAGAATTAAAAATTGCCTTTTTCAAATAACCTGCACAATGCCGAGCTAGTTTTTAATATACAGTAGAGTCTCACTTATCCAACATAAATGGGCCAGCAGAATGTTGGATAAGCGAATATGTTGGATAAGTGAGACTCTACTGTATGTATAAAAGTAAATCCACGATTGTAGCTTGAAATTCTCCTGAAATATTGTGGATGGATGCCTTTTTATTTTGTAAATAATTTTTTTTAATTTCTTGTGAGTGAAAATACAGTAGAGTCTCACTTATCCAACATAAACGTGCTGGCACAATGTTGGATAAGCGAATATGTTGGATAATAAGGAGGGATTAAGGAAAAGCCTATTAAACATCAAATTAGGTTATGATTTTACAATTTAAGCACCAAAACATCATGTTATACAACAAATTTGACAGAAAAAGTAATTTAATATGCAGTAATGTTACGTTGTAATTACTATATTTACGAATTTAGCACCAAAATATCACGATATATTGAAAACATTGACTACAAAAATGCGTTGGATAATCCAGAATGTTGGATAAGCGAGTGTTGGATAAGTGAGACTCTACTGTAGTTCAAATGTAGGTCTTCCATTGAAAATGATGGCATTGGTTAAGCATTTGATGAAGTGGATGGCAGTATATAAAGCAATGATGGGCAACCTTTTGCGCTTGGTGTGTCAAAATTTGCCAAAACACCTAGCATGACTTGGGTGGTGTGTCACTTCGAGAAAAAAAACCATAATTTTGCAATATGTATAGTTTAAATAACAAAAATATATAATTGTAATATATAACTGTATTCAATAAATCAAAAACTATTGACTACCATTATTTCCATGTACAACAATCTATGGTACCTCTTGCAGTTTCCAGGCTGATTTCTCTCTATTCTAGTTTCAATGTAGTCATGAGCAATGAATAATATAATAATATAAAAGTAATAATATGAAAATATACTACAATAATAGAATAATAATAAAAATTATATATACAGTAGAGTCACTTATCCAACATTCACTTATCCAACGTTCAGGATCATCCAACGCATTTTTATAGTCAATGTTTTCAATATATCGTGATTTTTTGGTGCTAAATTTGTAAATACAGTAATTACAACATAGCATTGCTGTGTATTGAACTCCTTTTTCTGTCAAATTTATTGGATAACATGATGTTTTGGTACTTAATTTGTAAAATCATAACCTAATTTGGTGTTTAATAGGCTTCTCCTTCATCTCTCCTTATTATCCAACATATTCACTTATTCAACGTTCTGCCGGCCCGTTTATGTTGGATAAGTGAGACTCTACTGTACTACAATAACAATAGAATAATAATAAAAATTATATATATATACTAGCTATGCCCAGCCACGCGTTGCTGTGGCGAAGTATGGTGGTATGGGAAATAAAGTATTGAGGAATTGGTGGTAGTTAAGGTAAAGGGTAAAGGTTTTCCCCTGACATTAAGTCCATTATAAATGGGTTATATAGCTGTGTGGAAGAGCCTTGAGTCTACACTGCCATATAATCCAGTTAAAATTAGATAATCTGTATTTTAGGCAATGTGGAAGAGGCCTAAGTGAGGCCTAACTCTGCCTGTCCCCTGGGCTGAGTGGGTTGCTAGGAGACCAAGTGGGCAGAGATTAGCCGTCTAATTGGCAGCAATTGGAATAAAAACAATTATTCCTCTCCCTCTAATTAGGACTTTATTTTTCTTTTCTTTTTGTTGTATGAACGTAGAGGCATGGATGAGGGGTTGTGCTGCCAAGTTTAGTGTTTCTGGGATGTGTAGTTTTGTTGTTTTGTCCTAGGCCGAAATTTCATTACCCTTTTATATATATATATATATATATATATATATATATATATACACACACACACACACACACACACACACACACACACACATACATACATACACACACACACACACACATATAAATGTGCATCATTCCCATGGAGTAAACAACAAAACCACTGGGCCAAATCACACCAAATTTGGCCACAAAAGACATAGTCATCCAATCAATCTGCATGCAGCAGCGTGTCAGCAAAAATGGCTAGGCGTGTCAGTGCTGACATGCGTGTCATAGGTTGGCCATCACTGATATAATGCTTTGGATCTTACAATGAATTATTCTCAGATGAACGCCCCCCACTCCTGTTGAGCCATAGACAGGAACCTGCTCTGAACCGCTTTCTCTGTGTCGTCTTTTTAACTCATCTCTAAACTCCGACAACAGGAAAATATTAAATTATCACAACAAACAACATGAATAATTACACCTATCAGCTTGAGTTCAAAGGCAGGCGAGTGTCAGCTACACTGCAATTGTGATCATATCACTTTGCATACTGAACTCTCTGGTGATGTGCGGAAGAAGAAAAAAAGATTAAACAAGAGGTATCATATTCAACAACTGAAATTACAACCAACGTCACAAATAATGTAATGGTTTGTTGGGCTTTTTTTCTTTCTTTTTGTTTCTGTATGTGCTGGGGGTGTTTTGTTGGTTTTTTTCTTTCAAAAGAATGGCTTTAATTATATGTGTACTTGACAGATCCTTGTGGAGATAGACACAGGTTATTTTGGGAGATGGAAAAGGAAACACAAACCACCCAATATCGGAACCCCCATGTGCTACAATGGTGAGCAAAAATTGCTGCCAGCAAACACAATTATGAGAGCTTCACTTATACTAATAAGTGCTTACTCATGAACGCAGCCATTAATAGCCTTGCTTTTAGTAGATGCCACTCCATGCTTCAAAGAGTATAAAAGACCCAAATGTCCTCTTAGTAAAAAGCATGAAAGAAGCCATAAGCGACTTCCTCTCCAGAGCATTACTTACTATTTTAAGGTTTGATTTAAGACAGTCCCCTGAATTTCGTCCCCAAGAACAACCTCCAGACAAAGGTAATAAAGTTTACTCTTATCAAGTTTTCTTATCTCCACCACAGCAGGTGTTTTGTAAGGCCAATGTATCTCAATTGTTCACTGACAACCAAATCATCTCCCAAGAAATTTGCATTTACACAGACAATTCTTTTATCACAGTTCAAGGGAGAAACAGCTATGCATCCAGCAACAGTGACAAAAATGTATATAGCAACATAGGCAATACAACAAGTGAAACTGTTGCAGCCAAGACAATCATGGATTAATGTTCTGGGGGTGCATATACAGTAGAGTCTCACTTATCCAACACTCGCTTATCCAACGTTCTGGATTATCCAACGCATTTTTGTAGTCAATGTTTTCAATATATCAAGATATTTTGGTGCTAAATTCGTAAATACAGTAATTACTACATAGCATTACTGCGTATTTACTTTTTCTGTAAAATTTGTTGCAAAACATGATTTTTCGGTGCTTAATTTGTAAAATCATAACCTAATTTGATGTTTAATAGGCTTTTCCTTAATCTCTCCTTATTATCCAACATATTCGCTTATCCAACATTCTGCCGGCCCGTTTACGTTGGATAAGTGAGACTCTACTGTATGTATAAAAGTAAGTCCACGATTGAGGCTTGAAATTCTACTGAAATATTGTGGATGGATACCTTTTTTTTTGTAAATAATTTTTTTTTATTTCTTGTGAGTGCAAATACAGTAGAGTCTCACTTACCCAACATAAACAGACCAGGAGAAGGTTGGATAAGTGAATATGCTGGATAATAAGGAGGGATTAAGGAAAAGCCTATTACACATCAAATTAGGTTATGATTTTACAAATTAAGCACCAAAACATCATGTTATACAACAAATTTGACAGGAAAAGTAGTTCATTACACATTAATGCTATGTAGTAATTACCGTATTTACAAATTTAGCACCAAAATATCACGATGTATTGAAAACATTGACTACAAAAATGCGTTGGATAATCCAGAATGTTGGATAAGCGAGTGTTGGATAAGTGAGACTCTACTGTACAGCGAAAGTGGGAGAAAAAATATGTGGAGACTGAGAAAGAAAGAAAGAAAAGAAGAGGGAGAGAGAAGAAGAAAAAATATAAAAAGTGTGCTGTTTGACTTCCCATCCGTGCTTCGGAGGCTCTTCTTTCGTTTTCCTTTAGGTTTTCTGTCAGTTTCTCTAGCCTCTTTTCCATTGATTCTTTCCTATATATAAGACTGATCTATCGTGAGATCCATTCTTCTTTTTCTCAAAAATTTTATAACTTTTGTCCAGTTTAGACCCAAGTCTAAACACAAAATTCATTTACCGTATATACTCGAGTATAAGCCCACCTGAATATAAGCCGAGGCACCTAATTTTACCACAAAAAACTGGGATAACTTATTGACCCGAGTATAAGCTGAGGGTGGGAAATGAAGCATCTACTGGTAAATTTTAAAATAAAAATAGGTAAAAGGTAAAGATTTCCCTTGACATTAAGTCCAGTCATGTCTGACTCTGGGGGTTGGTGCTCATCTCCATTTCCAAGCCGAAGAGCCGGCGTTGTCCGTAGACACCTCCAAGGTCATGTGGCCGGCATGACTGCATGGAGCGCCGTTACCTTCCCACCGGAGCGGTACCTATTGATCTACTCACATTTGCATGTTTTCGAACAGCTAGGTTGGCAGAAGCTGGAGCTAACAGCGGCCGCTCACTCCACTCCCGGGGTTTGAACCTGGGACCTTTTGGTCTGCAAGTTCAGCAGCTCAGTGCTTTAACACAGATAATAGATACCAACAAACACAGAAAATAGATACCAACAAAATTACATTAATCAAGGCATTAACAGGTTAAATAAAGTATATATATATATATATATATATATATATATATATATATATATATATATATATATATATGGATACAGATATACAGGCACATGGATCTATATGTATATAGGATTTGCAAAAACCTGCAAACATATGAGGGGAAAATTCATATATAAAATTCATGTAAATAGAATAGAGAGATAGCTAGAGATATATAAGTACATAGGGATTGCAAATGCATGCAGGGGGTTAATGCCTATATATCTGTAGGAGAGATTAACAAATATTTCCAGGGAAATGCTTTTATCAGATTAATGGATATATATTTTTCTTCTTCCTGACTTGCAAGGCCTCTCTCCCCCTCCCCTTTTCAAAACATTCCCTTGGTTAAGAGCGAGGGAGGCTTTGGAAAACACACTGATAAGGGAGGGTAAGAGAGAAATATATCATATATTGCAAGCAATGGCCTTCAGGTTCTGTGGCCTGGCCTTGACCTTGACCCCATTATAAGCCGAGGGAGGATTTTTCAGCTCAAAAAAAGGGCTGAAAAACTTGGCTTATCTTCAAGTATATACGGTATGTTTCATATGCACCTTATATATATAGCCTGAAGGTAATTTTATACATTTTTAACATTTTGTGCACCAGACAAAGTTTGTGCCCATTGAACTATCCAAAAGCAATGGATCACTATCTCAGCCAGCTTTGTGGACATTTTTTTGATTCCAGAGTATCTATATATATATAAAAGGGTAATGAAATTTCGGCCTAGGACAAAACAACAAAACTACACATCCCAGAAACACTAAACTTGGCAGCACAACCCCTCATCCATGCCTCTACGTTCATACAACAAAAAGAAAAGGAAAATAAAGTCCTAATTAGAGGGAGAGGAATAATTGTTTTTATCCAATTGCTGCCAGTTAGAAGGCTAAGCTTCACCCGCTTGGTCTCCTAGCAACCCACTCAGCCCAGGGGATAGGCAGAGTTAGGCCTCACTTAGGCCTCTTCCACACTGCCTATAAAATACAGATTATCTTATTTGAACTGGATTATATGGCAGTGTAGACTCAAGGCCCTTCCACACAGCTATATGACCCATTTATAATCTTCCCATACCCATACTTCGCCACAGCAACACGTGGCTGGGCACAGCGAGTATTTAATATAAAACATTTGCTGGTTTGCATTTGTTAGGTTGAATCAGTTTTGAAGGATTTAGTAAGGGAATCTGGTATAGGCTCCTGTCTTATGGAATAAGAGACGTATTTTTGAGAAACATTATTTCTTTTTTGAAAGGAGATGAGGGAATCTGAGACAAACAAAACACCCAACGGGTACAGTATTTTAGATGAGAAAATTTCCTCTGAAAGGGAAGCAATGAGGCTAGGAGAGGAATAAATGTTGTAGAAATGACAATCGCTCTTCAGTCAGGGCCCGTGACTGCTCTCACTGCTGATAAGATCCAGCATGTGTCAGTTGTCAAGTGTCTCTTGTCACACTTCAATGTGAACTTTACAGCAAAAGAGGGACAAGAGGCAGCGAAGGGGAAAATGGCACGGCTCAGGAGGACTTGTGCACTCAGTGTGACTCCATTTCAATTTTATATTCCAGAGGACTTTGTAGGTGATCCCAGGAATGCAATTATTCTCACCTAATAAAAGCAACATATGCTAAGACAATTAAAAGATTTTATTATGCACCTATTCATTGTGCATTATTTTAGACAGCAGCAGTTGGGAGGGGAAAGGTTCTTTAGAAATGAGATAGCAGCAAAATATGAAAAAGAAATGCTTTATGAGTAAGGTAAGACAATGGATATGTGATTAGATAGATAAAATAGATAGATAGATAGATAGATAGATAGATAGATAGATAGATAGATAGATAGATAGATAGAGAGCCGGTCCAACAATGAGGCGAATTAAGCGGTCGCTTCGGACGCCAAACATACGGGGGCTCAGTCAAGACTGCTTTTTCTGTTGATTTGTTGTAAAACATGATGTTTTGGTGCTTAATTTGTAAAATCTTAATGTAATTTGATGTTTAATAGGCTTTTCCTTAATCCCTCCTTATTATCCAACATTTTCGCTTATCCAATGCTTTTATTTTTCAGTGATTGTTTTTTTTTTGGGGGGGTGCCAAAATTCTGTTTGCCTACACTTGAAAAATACCTAGGGCTGGCTCTGGTAGATATTAGGGTTGTGCATGGATTTCATTCCCCCCCATTTCCAGATGTGTTGTTGTGCAACTAAAAACCTTGTATAGGATACCAGCAGACTATCACCCACTCTGATAATGTGCTGTTAGCTTTTTTTGAAAAAAATAAAATCTATAGTCCTAGCCTTCCTAACAGGTTGGGGAGTTAAAAGACAGTCATAGCAGCGCTCAAATGCACACTGTTCATCAATGTGGATTTTTCTTTCTTGTTACCAGGAAAATTTCTAATGACAAGTCATCAAACGGAGCAAAGATCATCTGATTTTTTTTTATAGCTGGAACGCAGCCAAGCCCATTTGAGGTCCAAATCTATACACATTTTAAAAAGGCAGGAAGCTATTTTAAAAGGAAATGCTAATGAGCTTCCTGGGATTCAGATCTTTAAGACCCCTATGATTGAATTTATTTCGATAATTCTCTCCGTAAGGAATGTGAAAATGGCCCCAAGTATCTATCGGCACCAAGCATGTTTGAACAAAGAGGAGGATTCCCTGGTATTGAGTGCTACCAATGTGGTGGTAGCAGATGGGCGAATATATTAGTCAAATAAAGTTGTACAATGGCAAAAACAGCAATGTGCCATGGGAAGAAAATACTACAATTCTGGCAATTTGTTAGCATTTCTTGGTGTAGCAATGTGATCAATATCAGTTAGAGGCAAAAGGTGTTCCTGCAAAATGTAATATCATCTCTAATATCTGGCCAAATACAGTAGAATCTCACTTATCCAAGCTAAACGGGCCGGCAGAAGCCTGGATAAGCTAATATCTTGGATAATAAGGAGGGATTAAGGAAAAACCTATTAAACATCAAATTAGGTTATGATTTTACAAATTAAGCACCAATCCATCATGTTATACAACAAATTTGACAGAAAAAGTAGCTCAATATGCAGTAATGTTGTGTTGTAATTACTGTATTTACAAATTTAGCACCAAAATATCATGATATATTGAAAACATTGACTACAAAAATGGCTTGGATAATCCAGAAGCTTGGATAGGTGAGGCTTGGATAAGTGAGACTCTACTGTATTTAGATTTTTCCCTAGTCCGAAAGGAAATGAATCATTATTATGAGTAACAACAACTCAACATATCATCAACATATCATAGTACAGGTTGCTCCTAACACGAAAAAAAAATAAAATAGCACAGGCACAATGAAGATACATTTACATGGAATAATATTGTAGAAAGGGCAAACACTCTTGTAGAATGGTGAATAAAAGTTGAGGCAGTTTCTCAGGATGAAGATGTGGGAGACATTGTGGGCTGTGTGTGTGATGGGCAACAACGTTTTTGGAAGATGGCATAGTTGACCACCTTGATTGTTACTCTCAAGTACAGTTTGGAAGATTGGTTGTTGTTGCTGCCATTGGACAGACTTTGGTCACATCTACACTGCCATATAATACAGTGGCAGATTCTTTGCATAGTAGGAGATGAAATCAAAACATCACACTTCAAGTCTATGAAGCCCATTTTTCAATAAACCAGGTATCCTGGTTTTATTTGGTATCCTGGTTTGCCACATACTACAAGCAGGAATTTCTAATCTATTAAATCATCTTGAACATCTACGGTAAAGCAGGCATCCTCAAACTGTGACTGTTTGGGCCTCTAACTCCCAACATTTCTGACCATTGAACAAGCTGGCTAGGACTTCTGGGAGCTGGAAGCCAAAACAGTTGGAGGGACACAGTTTGAGGATGCCTGATCTAAAGAGAAAGAGGGGGACTATACTAAGGTGAGGTGCACAGGAGCTCATTCTTGTAAGAAACCATTGAGGAAACACTGGTGACTTCATCAGATGAGGGGCCGGGCTGTGGCGCAGGCTGGTAAACAGCTGCTGCAATAAATCACTCTGACCATGAGTCATGAGTTCGAGGCCAGCCCGTGGCGGGGTGAGCACCCGTCAATTAAAAATAAAAAATAGCCCCTGCTCGTTGCTGACCTAGCTCGTTGCTGACCGAAAGATAGTTGCATCTATCAAGCAGGAAATAAGGTACCACTTATAAAAAAAAGTGGGGAGGCAAGTTTAACTAATTTACGACCTGGAATGAGGAAGTGCCATCAGAGTGGATGATGAAGCAGCTGCTCCCCCCTGTGGCCAGAATCGAACATCCCCTCAGAAGAAGGTTAAATTGCCTCTGCGTCTGTCTGTCTCGGTCTCTGTTTGATGTGTTTCTGTGCATTGAATGTTTGCCCTATGTGTGTATAATGTGATCCGCCCTGAGTCCCCTTCGGGGTGAGAAGGGCGGAATATAAATACTGCAAATAAATAAATAAATAAATAAATGAGCTTTTTCAGCATCGGAGGATGCTTTCCCACCAGTCCAGCAATAGATGAGTATGCTTCCAATCCCACTACATTGCTGGACTTCCGGAGGAGTCCCTCCTCACAAGTGAAGTGGAAGTATCGTATGACACTTCCCCCCCAACATGGGAACCTGCCGGATCCTCAACACTTGGGTGACGCTCCTAACTATTTAGATGTTTGTTATTTTTCCTTTCTTATTTTTCCTTAGAAACCAGTTTAGAATAGACTAGACAGCTCCCAAGCCTTTCTATCTACAATGGAGTTCTTTTTACCTGAATAAATACTTTTTGAACTTTTACTGAGAACCTGCAGTCCATTGCAATCCTAAATGGTCAAAGGCTTCTCTTTGCTCGCCCCGTGTAAGGAACTGTTGCATTTGAAAGCTTTTGCTTTGCTACTCTGCTGATTTTTGGTGGAATCTCCCCCAGAGAGGGTTAAATTGAGTCTAACCGCTCAGAGATTACCCCAACAATGTAGCCCTCCAAAATGTTATGAACCCACATGGCACAGCATGTAAAAATTTCCCAGTGTTTATCACTTTGAAAATTCTTTGATTTTTTTCTGCACGTTTGCAACATGTTATAGCAATTTGACAGATTATGCTAATATGCTGACATAATGGAAATGCCTTCCCTATTTTACAGTAAATTCCCTTGCCAGTACTGTTACTTTTAAGGGACTGATGTAAGATCTCAAAGATAAAGGTGGTTCAGAATTCGAGATGAAATGAGAGATGAGAGCCAACACAATGGAGATGCCCTCACCTCTGCCTTCATCTTGAATTCTGAATTGCCTTAATCTCCTGATCTTAAAAGTATCTGAGTCCTACTTTGCTCTCGGTTCATTTCTGCTCCTGTGTGTCTGTTTTTCAAGGTAAACTGAATTTGTTTTCCCAATCAAAGGTCAGAAACAAAATAAAGCAGAGCGTCTTTCTCTCCTCTAGACATTACGATGGCGTTTAAATGTAGCATTCTGTGCCGTTGTAATTTAAACAGCCATTTGTAAAAGGTGTGTGTGCATGTGCGCATGCGCGTGTAAAGAGGAATTACTGTACCTTAAATGTAGGTAGTTATAAAAATGGTATTAATTTGCTTAGACCAAGAGATTTTCACAGGAGAGCAACTAGCAGAAAACATTATGAAAATGTCCAAGAGGACTGGTAATTGAGTTGATTAGTATGACCTTGGTTATGAAGGCAATCGAAGAGTGAATGGTGCTTAGGCTGAGTTATAACCCTGCTCCCTTGTTCCGAGATGTAGTGAGCTATGTAATTTGTTCAGGGTGAATCCGAGTGGGCTAGGCTCTTCCTGACAAGGTAATACACTCTTGACTACCCGAGCTTGCCTTGCTGGTTCTTTTACCCCCACAGAGTAAACAGAGTCAGGTCAGAGGAGAAAATGATAAACTGGGCTCTTCCCTAGAGGTTCAATATGTTAATTTTCTCCTGGTAGACATTTTCGGCTGTCAGCAGGTGTTCTTGGAGAATTAAAGAAAAAAGGAACCACGCTTTCTCCAAAGTAAGTCAATAGCATAATTAAAGTCCTGCTTTCCTGCAACAAACAAAACCACATTCATGCATAATTTGGAAATTTATTTACTAATTTGTTGTATCTTTATAGTACCTTTTTCCTAAGAGAGGGGCTCAAGGCAGTGAAAGAAACTCAAGGGATTCAAGTAATGTAGTCAAAAGAGAATATACCGTATATACTCGAGTATAAGCCGACCCGAATATAAGCCGAGGCACCTAATTTTATCACAAAAAAACTGGGAAAACATTGACTCAAGTATAAGCCAAGAGTGGTAAATTTCAGAAATAAAAATAGATACCAATAAAATGACATTAATTGAGGCATCAGTAGGTTAAATGCTTTTGAATACAGTAGAGTCTCACTTATCCAACACACGCTTATCCAACGTTCTGGATTATCCAACGCATTTTTGTAGTCAATGTTTTCAATACATCGTGATATTTTGGTGCTAAATTCGTAAATACAGTAATTACTACATAGCATTACTGCATATTGAATTACCTTTTCTGTCAAATTTGTTGTATAATATGATGTTTCGGTGCTTAATTTGTAAAATCATAACTTAATTTGATGTTTAATAGGCTTCTCCTTAATCTCTTCTTATTATCCAACATATTCGCTTATCCAACGTTCTGCCGGCCCGTTTATGTTGGATAAGTGAGACTCTACTGTAGTTACATAAAGCTCAAATTGAAGATAAGACTGTCCAACTCTGATCAAATCATTATTCTCATCTTCTTCAATGTAAATGTGCTTATGTATCCTTTTAATAATAATAGAGTAAAATAATACATGTAATAATAATAATAATAATAATAATAATAATAATGGAAAATAATACATGTAATAATAAATAGAGTAAAATAATAAATATAATAATAATAAGATCAGAGTGAAATAATAAATGTATTAATAATAATAAAAAATAGAGTAAAACAAATGTAAAGGTATAGGTTACGGAGAAGGACTTCAACTGTCCCAAATTGATAAGGACAGTCCCAATGTAATCCTCTGGAACCCCAATTTTCTCTTTCTCTCACTTTTACATTTTGGCCTCAGCTTACTTTAAGGAGCTAGCCAAATCTCCTTTATGTAAAGGTCATAACCAGTACTTTGGATTCTGCCCAGAATGAAAATGGAAACCCCAGTGGTCTATGGCATGAGAGCATTGCATTGAGATTTTCCTCACAAAAGAGCCAACTCAAACCTCAAACAAGATCTATTCCACACTCAATAAAGTTGAAACTTTTTTCTTATAATTTAAAACAGGTGTGATTGTTTTCACCCCATAATTGTGAAGTTGCCTGAGGTAACCTTATGTTTTATTGCTGAGCATAAAAAGGCTAGAGCAGTTTTATTTTAACTGGCTTCATCCAGTAATTAAGTGTGCTGCAGTGCTCCAAAGAAAGGGAGCTCCAATGTTATTGCACATGATGATGATGATATTTTGCATTAAATATAGCACTGACTTATTACCAGCATCCTTGTGACTGCTAGCAAACGTGCTCATTCCCAATTAATATTCTGATGGAATATACAACGAGCCCTTGCTATCTTCTGGGGTTTGGTTTCAGGCACCCCATGTATTCCAAAATCCATGGATGCCTAAGGACCTCTTCACACCTGCTGCTGGAATTACCCATCACTCCACATCCCCCAACTCACCCACGTTTTCATCCCATGGAGAGAAGTATCCACCGCCCAGCTTCCCCCCGTTGATTCAAGGAAGCCTCCCGTGTTGCTGCGGTGGTAGCATGCGTTTTCTACTTTATGACGGAGCCTCACTGGAAGTTGCAGTGCATCGTGGGATGGGAGCTGGTGGGCTCCGTCATAAAGGTAAACCAGTGCATGTCACCAATTTCACCCTCATCTGGTAAGGTCGTAAGTCTGTTACATACAATGCCACAGCAAAATGAAAGGCAGGATTACGCAAAGATGAAAATCTGAACTCACCTAAATTGACACCTGGCTGTCCTCCTGACACTACCAGTGTGTATTGGCAAAGTTAGAGAATGTACCAGAGTTTGCTGGAAACTCTGGAGTATCTTGAAGCTTTGGGGCAATGTAGACTGCTGGATTAGATGCAGTCAAGACCGGTCTGTTGTCCAGAGACACACTATCACTATCACCAGAGCCAGCCCAAGGTAATTTTCAAGTGTAGGCGAACAGAATTTTGGCGCCCCCCCCCCCCCCAAACCTTCGGGGTGAGAAGGGCGGGACACAAGTATGGGAAATAAATAAATAAAAGGCTGGCTACAGAAGGCTGGCTCTGCCAGCAGTTTTTGAACTCCCGTCTGCAATGGCTTTGTGGAGGAGGCCCAAATGGGGAAACAAGGGGAACGCACCAAAGGACATTATTGGTTGTATTGCTTAATAAGCTGTTTGGACCCATCTGAGCTTTCTCAAACAGCTATGTAGCAGCTACTTTCCTTGCTCATTTTTGGAGTGTTTGCCTGCTTATGGGAAGTATGTTGTTTCCCTGGAAGGAAGGAAGGAAGGAAGGAAGGAAGGAAGGAAGGAAGGAAGGAAGGAAAGAAAGGGAGGGAGGGAGGGGGGAGAGGGGGAGGGGGAGGGGAGGGAAGGAAGAAAAGGAAGAAGGAAGGAAGGAAGGAAGGAAGGAAGGAAGGAAAGGAAAGATAGAAAGGAAAGGAAAGGAAAGGAAAGGAAAGGAAAGGAAAGGAAGGAAGGAAGGAAGGAAGGAAGGAAGGAAGGAAGGAAGGAAGGAAGGAAGGAAGGAAGGAAGGAAAGAAAGGTGGAAAGGTGGAAAGATGGAAAGGAAGAAAGAGAGGGAGGGAGGGAAGGGAAGGGAAAGGAAGGGAAGGGAGGGAAGGAAGGAAGGAAGGAAGGAAGGATAGAAAGGAAAGAAAGGAAGGAAGGAAAGAAAGGTGGAAAGGTGGAAAGATGGAAAGGAAGAAAGAGAGGGAGGGAAGGAGGGAGGGAAGGGAAGGGAAGGGAGGGAAGGAAAGGAAGGAAGGAAGGAAGGAAGGAAGGAAGGAAGGAAGGAAGGAAGGAAGGAAGGAAAGGAAGAAAGGAAAGATAGAAAGGAAAGAAAGGAAGGAAAGAAAGAAAGGTGGAAAGAAGGAAAGGTGGAAAGGTGGAAAGATGGAAAGGAAGAAAGATAGAAAGATAGAAAGGAAGGAAGGAAGGAAGGAAGGAAGGAAGGAAGGAAGGAAGGAAGGAAGGAGAATTCCAACCTATCCCTTTACTGCTGTGGCTTAAAACAGGGGCCCCAGGATTGCCGCCTCTCCTTGGCTCTGTCACTGTGCTTGCTGACCCTATAGCAGGCAGGCTCTGACCACCAAATGCGAGTGGAATAAATTATCGCTGACACTCCAATATTTAATTATGCAGCTGTCAGAGCGGCCCTTTCGAAATTCATTTTAATAAAGTGGGAACTTTTTTTTTTCCTTTTCAAGGTGAGAGTCAGGGGAGTCACCTTCTGTGTCAGCCTGAGGTCTCTACCACCAGCTTCACGTTCGTTCCCCCCCCCCCCCTCCAAGTCTGTCACTTGGGCTGATAGAAAGACCAGATAACAGCACTGGTGTCTGCTGGCCCCTTCCCTTCTCTCCCCCCCCCCCACCTCCCTTGCCTGAATGAACATCCTTCATTTAAACCTACAATAATGAGGACCTCAAAGTCAGGCAGGCAGCCACAAGGGCAGTTCGTCAGGTTTGGGCAAATGGGGAGGGGGTCGAGAGCGGGGAGGGGAAACAAGCTCCTTGTTATAAAATTCACTCCATCCTCTCTTAGCTGCGATTCAGGAGCAGTCATGTTTGACTTGGCATCCTTTTGGTTGAGCAGAAACATTTAGATAGTTTATTTTTATTTAAAGGCTTTGAACTAAAATACCAGAATTCCAAAACACTCCAAAATCTAAAACTGGCTATATAAGGTGGCTGAGATGGTGACGCTTTTGCTTTCTGCTGGTTCAACGTACACAAACTTTATTTCATCCACTAAATTATTAAAAGTATCACATATAAAATTACCTTCAGGCTATGTGTGTAAGATGTAGGTGAAACATAAATGACTTTTTTTAGACATAGGCTCCCTCTCCAAGATATTTCATGATGTATATGAAAGCATTCCATAAAACCAAAAGAAATTCAAAATGTGGGATACTTCTATCCCGTGTATTTTAGGTAAGGAAAGCAGGGATGTGTTATTGCCCCTACCTTATTTTCCATCTTCATCTTGTTGATGGGAAGCTTCCCACCGATGTGGAAATCATCTATCGGACAGATGGCAAACTATTTAACCTCAGCAGACTGAGAGCCAAAACCAAGGTCACCACAACATCTGTTATAGAACTCCAATATGCTGATGACAACGTAGTCTGTGCGCACTCAGAAGAAGACCTACAAGCCACTCTAAACACCTTTGCAGAAGCATACGAGAAGCTCGGCCTCTCATTGAACATCGAGAAAACCAAAGTGCTCTTCCAACAGGCACCAGCTAATCCCTCTGCGATGCCAGGAATACAGCTGAATGGTGTCACATTAGAAAACGTTGACCATTTCCGCTACCTTGGCAGCCACCTCTCCACAAAAGTCAACATCGACACTGAAATACAACACCGCCTGAGCTCTGCGAGTGCAGCATTTTTCAGAATGAAGCAGAGAGTGTTTGATGACTGGGACATCCATAGAGATACCAAGGTGCTTGTTTATAAAGCCATTGTCCTCCCAACCCTGCTCTACGCCTGAGAAACATGGACGATCTACAGACGTCATACTCAACTCCTGGAGTGTTTCCATCAGCGTTGCCTCAGGAAAATCCTGCAAATCTCTTGGGAAGACAGGCGGACAAATGTCAGTGTGCTGGGAGAAACAAAGACCACCAGCATTGAAGCGATACTCCTACGCCATCAACTCCACTGTACTGACCACATTGTCCGAATGCCCGATCACCGTCTCCCAAAGCAGCTGCTCTGAATGGGAAATGTAATGTTGGTGGGCAGGAAAAGAGATTTAAAGATGGGCTTAAAGCCAACCTTAAAAACTGTGGCATAGACACTGAGAACTAGGAAGCCCTGGCCCTTGAGCTCTCTAGTTGGAGGTCAGCTGTGACCAGCAGTGCTGCTAGATGGTCTTTGGAGGTCTCTTTGCTTATCTATGGTCTTATGAGATTCTCTAGATGGTCTTTGAGGGTCCCTTTCCTTATCTATGGTCTTCTGATGGCTTTATGAGATCATCTAGATGGCCATTGAGGGTCCCTTTCCTTACCTATGGTCTTATGAGACCATCTAGATGGTCTTTGGAGGTCTCTTTGCTTACCTATGGTCTTATGACATCTAGATCAGGGGTCCCCAAACTAAGGCCCATGGACCGGATGCAGCCCTCCAAGGTCCTTTACCTGGCCCCTGTCCTAAACTTTAGACTTAAGGTTGACCTTAGTCTGCGACAACTTGAAGGCACACAACAAAAACACTCCTAATTTTGGACTGTTTCATCATAGTCGGGGCCCCCAACCTTCTGAGGGACCATGAACTGGCCCTCCACTGAAAAAGGTTGAGGATCCCTACTCTAGAAACTAGGGACCTCATTATACAGGCCTCATCATAGAGGCAACCGAGAGGAAAAAGGGAGCAGTGCCCCGCATACAGCTCCCTCTTGGCAACACTTTCCCCATCAAATCGCTTCTGATGAATTGGCAGTCTACAGAGGAGTTGCCCAGGGGACGCCCAGATGTTTTACCATCCTGCTGGGAGGCTTCTCTTATGTCCCCGCAAGCTAGAGCTGACAGGCGGGAGCACATCCCGTCTTATGGATTTGAACCGTCAACCTTCAAGTCAGCAACCCAACCTTCAGGTCAGCAGTTCAGCCGGCACAAGAGTTTAACCACTGCACCACCACGGCTAACTGCAATGTGCTAATGTATGTTGAAAGTGAAAATTAATATCTGTTGAGTGAAGACACGCCACACTATCTGAAAGGGGGGGGAGGGAAGAGATAAAAGCAATTTATGGCAAAAACAGCAAACTGTACATTGTTTTGTGAGTTGAACAGAAAGCATACTTTGAAATAATATGCAGATCTGAGTGTGGTTTTTTTTCAACCTGACAGTTTCAGCCCTCATGCAAATCCAGATGCAATATTGCGGAAACTTTCTGATGAACGGTGCACTTGAAACAGTATAGGTCACTGCCTTGCGCATTAAGCAATGTTGTTATGACAGTCTTTCTTTCCATACATCCAAACAGACTTACAATACACTTTGCAGAATCACATTCGTCAATGATTTGGCAGGGAACGGTAATTATGGGAAGAAAGGAACAAAACAGCCCTCCCAAAACACACACACAAAATCAGATCCCCACAGCAAACCAAAATCTTGTTGCCTGTGTCTAATGACACACCGATTGGGAGAGATTCAATTACACAAAAAAATCTGAAATGCACCAAAGGACAGAATGAATACAACATGGAGAGTGCAGCAGGGTAATGGGAAAGTACAAATGCATTCTGACTCATAGGTAAGAAAAAGTCTTGGACAAAGTTGGCAATGGCAGATGATGGTTATGATGGTGATGAGGAGCCCCACAACTTCCTTACATTTTGCTCAGTGACTTGTGAAATTCTAACACAGGATTTGCTTGGTTAATACGCAATCCCAAACACAGCCTTCAGTGGGTTAACCGATCCTTCCTAAACTTATATCCCATTCCCTGTAGTTGAGGATGTTGAATATTTACTTAGGTATCACATTCCCTGGGTCGCATTTCTTGAAGTTGAGTTCCATTATATATATTTTTGTGTGTGTGTGTGTGTGTGTGTGTGTGTGTGTGTGTGTGTGTGTAAAAAACCTGGGGGTGGAAAGAGAGGAAGAAAGATCATTCAAGATGCAGGTAGCTATTCCTTTCTGACCCTGCCCGGCTGAGAGGCAAATTATATTAGAAAATGACATGCCATTCATCTCACGAGTAGTTGCAGGAACATTTAGCTAATTAAATGATTAATAAATTTAACACTGCTTTATAATTTCATTTAGCCATGTTGGAAATCACACGGTGTGCTGCGTGTGCACCGAATAAGATTAGGTGGGAGTTGGGGGTTTCGCCGGCTGCCCTGATAATTGAGATTAGTCTATTACTACAGTGACCTTTTTAACTTTTATATTCTCTTGTTAAAGTGGAATAAAATCTTATTCACTTTTAAGGAATATTTACTTAGAGAAAATTTACATAAAATTAAAAGAAACGGCAAACCAAGGAAGCTTAGTGGAGAAATCAGCTTTATTTTGCTTCAGCTCCCAATTAAGCTTTTCCATTACTTCGCTTTCATCTTTCAGGGAAATTGGTTCATAATTCCGAAGTGTACACAGAGAATTAGGTAGTAACTGGCCAGGATGTGAATTATGTGAGTTATGGACCCAGATATAGGAATATCTGGATCTCTTTTTGTATCTAAGCTACAAGTGATTGAATGAAAGTCAATCTTGTTTTATAACCTGTTAATTATGGAAGAAGTAGAATTGATGCTTAAAATGTTTCAATTTTTTCCAGTTGTCACATGCTGCTTTTAACCTACAAAACTCTATACGGCTCCAGGTTCTGAAGAACCGTATCCCTTTCTATGAATCTGGTAGATAGCTACAATCTACTGGGAGGCTCTTCTCTCTGTCCATCTGGACTCCAAAAGGATTCCACCTCACAACCTCTGAGGATGCCTACCATAGATGTGGGCGAAACGTCAGGAGAGAATACTTCTGGAACATGGCCACACAGCCTGAAAGACATAGAACAACCCTGTGATCCCGGCCATGAAAGCCTTCGACAACATATTCCACTGATGTTCTCATGGTGCACCAGGCAGTTCTAGAACAGATTATTTGGGACTACTTGGGTAAGTGTAGATGCAGACTTCATAGGAAAAAAACACTGTCTAGGCCAATGATGGGCAACCTTTTGCGCTTGGTGTGTCAAAATTCACCAAAAAACTTAGCATGACTTGGGTGGTGTGACACTTCGAGAAAAAAAACCATAATTTCGCAATAAATATAGTTTAAATAACAAAAATATATAATATAAATCAAAATATAAAATATAAATCAAAAACGATTTACTACCATTATTTCCATGTACAACAATCTATGGTACCAGTTTCCACGCTGATTTCTCTGTATTCTAGTTTCAATGTAGTCATGAATAATGAATAATATAATAGTAATAATATGATAATATACTACAATAATATATATATATATATATACACACACTAGCTGTGCCCAGCCACGCGTTGCTGTGGCAAAGTGGTGGTGGTATTGGTTAAAAATTGTTGTGTAATTTTTATTTGATGTTATTTGTATTTTTTAATTAATTTTATTGTAAGTTATCTTTTTATTTATTATATTTTATTATTTTCTTGTATTATTTTTAGTTATTTTCTGTTATTATCGTATTTTATTGTATTAATTTTTTAGTGTTTTAAATTATTTTTTAGTGTTTTTTATTATTTTTTATTGGGTTGCTAGGAGACCAAGTTGGAGGAGCTTAGCCTTCTAACTGGCAGCAATTGGATAAAAGCAATTATTCCTCTCTCTCTAATTAGGACTTTATTTTTCTTTTCTTTTTGTTGTATCAACCTAGAGGCATGGATGATGGGTTGTGTTGTCAAATGTCGAGGTTGGGGGGCCTGTAGTTTTGTTGTTTTGTGGGTCGCCGTGATGCCATCACTCTTTTATATATATAGATATGTATAAATGTAATGTGCATAATTCCCATGGAGTAAACAACAAAACCACTGAACCAAATCACACCAAATTTGGCCACAAAATACATAGTCATCCAATCAATCTGCATGCGGCAGCGTGTCAGCAAAAATGGCTAGGCGTGTCAGTGCTGACACGCATGTCATAGGTTGGCCATCACTGGTCTAGGCCCTTCCACAACCCAGAATATCAAAAAGGTGATCCACAAATTCTGCTTTAAACTGGATTATCTGAATCCACACAGCCATATAATCCAGTTCAATGTGGATTGTATATAGCTGTGTGGAAGAGGCCTCTGTCTCTGTCTGCACCCTGATATTCCAGAATCCTAATCCAACACTCAAACAACTATACCATTGTGCCTTTTTACCATCTATAATTCACTGAATTCAAAAACTTTAAAGATATTGACATAAATTATTCTTCCCCATGAAGTATGATAAAAAGGTAAAGGTTTCCCCTGACGTTAAGTCCAGTCGCGACCGACTCTGGGGGTTGGTGCTCATCTCCATTTCTAAGCCGAAGAGCCGGCATTGTCCGTAGACACCTCCAAGGTCATGTGGCCGGCATGACTGCATGGAGCGCCATTACCTTCCCGCCAGAGCGGTACCTATTGATCTACTCACATTGGCATGTTTTCGAACTGCTAGGTTGGCAGGAGCAGGAGCTAACAGCGGCCGCTCACACCGCTCCCGGGATTTAAACCTGGGACCTTTCGGTCTGCTATGATAGTATGATAGTTTTTGAAAAACAAGCAAAAACATGCAAGAGGAAATATTGAGAATTATGATATCCTTCAGCGGAATGCAACAGTGCCATTATGGCTGAAAGTGCATCTATGCTATAGTATAATATTGTTTGATATCTTCTATTATTTGGTGAGGTACCAGCACTCTTTCACAAAGAAGACTAAAGAATTTGTTAAATGACAACTCCCAGGATTCTATAGCATTGAGCCACAGAGGAGAAAATGGTGTTAGGACATGTTAATTCTACAGTGTAGATGTACCCTGGGCCAACAGGAGACACCATGGAAAGCAGATTTGCCATAGCCAAGGGGGCTCCGAAAACAACCAGCACCATGTCTTTGAAATTCAAGTCAAAACACGACAGGTAGTTAACAGTGGCTGGATTTCAACATAAGACTTAAGTCTTCCCACATGGACTTGGGTATATGGGAAATAGAATTGTGCAGTTTTGAAACATCTATATTCATCCAGGAGTTTCTGTGATGTTACAACACATGGGCATTTGGGATTGGCCCAAATCAGTTTGAACACAGATGATTTGTAATGTTCAGTGGACCGTTGTATAATATTCAAAAACAGAATGGGGAGGAGGGAGACAAAAAGCTCAGCAAAACAGATTGAGAGAGCCAGATTTGATTGGTTCTGGAGAGGAAGGAGTTAAGTCTACAATGTACCTGATGCAGAGATCTCTGCCGTGTTCCCAGCAGAAGCAGCATCCTCTATTTCTTCTTGGGAAGTTCCCTCCTCCTCATCCTCATCCTCCTCATTTGAGTACTTCCTGGTAAACAGAATGAGGGGTCAGATGACAATGGACCCCAAAATGGCATACCTTTTGGCTGAACTGCACAACTCTATTGCGCAGCTAGAGATTGCTTATGAAATACCAGAGTGCAACTGGAGGTTGTTCCTGATGTGCATTTTCACCATCCACTAACAGAGTTTCATTGCATTATTGCAACTTAGGAACAGATTCATAAAGTACCCCAATATGCAGAATCTTGGCCCAAATCTTAACACGATTACATAAGTGAATGTCCAACTTCTGATTGGGGTTACCGGATTCTCTCCTCTGTATATATGTTTTGGGTTAAAGCCAGAAGCGCAAATGCACATCCTGAACAGTGGGAATTGAGGGGAAGTGTGCTGTCAGCTAAATACATGACAGAATCTAGATAAAGTTTATCTGTCCATAACTGTGCCGAGAAAGGAAGAGCCACTCGTTTTGGCAAAAACCTGCCCACCCCAGGTATCATAAAGCAAGGAATCCCACTGACAGTATAGTCACAAAATAACAATTTTGGATTTGTATTTTATACATAGTGGTTGGAATCCTCTATCAAAGCTTATGTTACATAATTACACAATCTTAGGCAAGCTGTCTTGGGCAAAGCTAAGTGGAAAGCTAAATTCCAGAAACAAAGTACTCACAGGGATAACCACCAGATATGATGGTGAAATTGCCAACTCACCACCTTGTCACTAATAATGTCTATTTGAGCTTTGAAAAATATTCAGAATTTCACAGAGACTGAAATTAATTTCTTTGTAATAAAAGATGTGGTTGGGTGCTTATGCTTGGCAGCATATTTACAAATTCCATATACAGTAGAGTCTCACTTATCCAAGCCTCACTTATCCAAGCTTCTGGATTATCCAAGCCATTTTTGTAGTCAATGTTTTCAATATCTCGTGATATTTTGGTGCTAAATTTGTAAATACAGTAATTACAACATGACATTACTGCATATTAACTACTTTTTCTGCCAAATTTGTTGTATAACATGATGTTTTGGTGCTTAATTTGTAAAATCATAACCTAATTTGATGTTTAATAGGCTTTTCCTTAATGCCTCCTTATTATCCAACATATTCGCTTATCCAAGCTTCTGCTGGCCCCTTTTAACTTGGATAAGTGAGACTCTACTGTAACTGGAAAAGCTTAAGTTTCCTATCACTTTCTCAGAGGTTAGATAGCGCCTGAAACATCCAATGAAAAAAGTAATTGAAAGAGTAAGGGCTACTAGGGATAACCAAGTCCATTCCAAATTCTATGCAAAATGGTATTAGTTACTGAAATGAAAATGCAAGTGTTCCTCTCCTCCTGCTTCACGTGTTGATTTTTTTTTGCAAAATACTCTATTATGACTGTATTCATTTCAGATTGAGTTTTTTTAAGTTGGATAGGTAAAACACATGCTCAATAAACCTGACTGTACTGAATATCTGTATGCTGGTTATATGTAAAATCTTCAAAATGCATTTTTTTAAAGGAAGGTCAATATATAATGGACTATCACCCAAATAAATCAGCATCAAACCATTGTTTCTTCTAAAGGAAAACAGCTTAGAAATATTGGACGTACTCTGCACATGTTGAGAAGGAAGATTTTGGGCATTTGGACACACTCCTTCTCCATATTCCCACGCAGGTGCAAGCCTGTTTGTCTTTGGTGACCACTTGAGTATAAACAGGCTGCACATTGTATTTCTCTCATCCATCACTGGCTCTGTCAACATGGGTCAACTAATCCGGCTCTCCATGACCCTTAACCTCCATGCACATTCAAATGCAATGCTGAAAGAGACAAAATTGCCAGTGGAAAGCTGCCTTTTCTTCTCCAAGAGACAGACAACAACAAACTCCTAATCCTGGTGAGAGTGTGACACCAGGATTGTGCAAACCAAAGGGGTTCTATCTTGGAAATCTGGCCTTTTGCTATTAATATGGAATAATATGATCATTCCATCAATCTATATATATAAAAGGGTAATGAAATTTCGGCCTAGGACAAAACAACAAAACCACACATCCCAGAAACACTAAATTTGGCAGCACAACCCCTCATCCATGCCTCTACGTTCATACAACAAAAAGAAAAGAAAAATAAAGTCCTAATTAGAGGGAGAGGAATAATTGTTTTTATCCAATTGCTGCCAGTTAAAAGGCTAAGCTCTGCCCACTTGGTCTCCTAGCAACCCACTCAACCCACGGGACAGACAGAGTTAGGCCTCACTTAGGCCTCTTCCCCACTGCCTATAAAATACAGATTATCAGATTTGAACTGGATTATATGGCAGTGTAGACTCAAGGCCCTTCCACACAGCTATATAACCCATTTAGAATCTTATATTATCTGCTTTGAACTGGATTATCTTGACTCCACACTGCCATATAATCCACTTCAGTGTGCAGTCAGACACAACTGGACTTAATGTCAGGAAAAAACCTTTACCCTTTACCTTAACTACCACCAATTCCTCAATACTTTATTTCCCATACCACCAGACTTCGCCAGAGCAACGCGTGGCCGGGCACAGCTAGTATTTAATATAATGCCAAGGACTTTCTCCAGAATGCAAACACATTATTGGTTTTATTCTTAAAGCCTTGGAATTCATCATTTTGTCCCAATGTTGTATGGTAACACAACACTGACAACAAGAGCCACCAAGGGCAAAACTGGGCAGAAAAGACAATGGCAATCAACTTAGATCAGACTCATGATAGCCTAGCAATAGTGATTGAATTTCTCTAGCAGTAAGTGAGAAACACAAGGCATATCACATGTTTGTTCGTTCATGGACATACATTGGGGGGGGGGGGAATAAAAAGGATGTCTGGGGTTTGCACTCTTGCTTTTTTTAAAACAGCAACAGCAGGTTCCCTTTAAATGGGGAGGGGTTGTAACTTTCCCCCCAAATAATCTCTTTTCCCTGCAGCCAGTTTGCACAATGAGATAAAGAATTTTTCTGACATCATTAGAGATTATGCTCAAGTGGCAACCAATAGAATTTTTCTTCCTTTGGCAAATAGTACTGATGTATTCCATATCCTCCAGTCTGGCAGGGATGGTCCAGATTAATCTTCTGCTGTCCCACTTTTTGCAGTGGCTTGTGAAATGTCCCTGTTTCTCCACTCCTAACACTTTCCTCTGTTGTCTCCTGCTTACTTCAGTTGCTATAAATTAAATTCAGCAGTTTGCATCAATTTAGCAGTGGAAAGAGAATAGAAAAGGGTGGTGTCGCACCTCAGGCTAAGTTCACCTTGCTATAGATACTCAGTCAGACATAAGGAAAGTCTTTTGAGGTTTTTATTAAGCAAAGCAGGATATAATTCAAGCAAGCAATCAAAAGGTAGTTCAAAGTTATAAGGAAATAGTCAGTAAGAATCCAATTGTTCATAATGCAAAGAAATGTCCATTAATCAATGATGCAAGGTCCAAAAGTCCAAAGAGCATGGCAAGAACAATAATCCACAAGGCAAGGCAATAGTCCATAGAGTCCAATAACAAGATCCAGAATCCAAAGGGCCAAGAGCAATAATTCACAAGGCAAGGCAATAGTCCATAGAGTCCTAGAACAAGATCCAAAATCCAGAGGTTCAATAGAGTCCAAGAACAAGATCCAAAATCCAGAGGTCCAATAGAGTCCAAGAACAAGATCCAAAATCCAGAGGTCCAATAGAGTCCAAGAACAAGGCCCAAAATGCAAAGATCCAAGAACACAGACAAAGAGAGCATCCACCTAGATAAAGCGAGGAAATTGCTCTGACAAAGAGCAGTCTGCAAAAGCCTCCTTTTAATAACAACTTAGAAAGGTGTTTCTTTTCCCACAGCTGGTTTCTCTTTTGCGCGCCAAACGCTCACTTCTTCGAACCTGGGAACCCATCCAAGACAAACGGTCCTCTCTGGATAGTTCATTGCTTGTGCTACCGTTATCTTGCACCTGGCATGGAGCTGAATCTACTCCCTCATTTCTCAAGGGAATGTCAGCCTGTCCGTTATCTATAGCTCCTGGGTTCAGCAGGTCATCCTGCTCAAACTGAAACTGCAAATCTCCGGCCTCTGAGCCAGACTCCATCTCTGAACCAGCTTCTGCCTCTGGCAGCTCTTGAATCTCAAATCCAGAATCCCCTTCATCTTCATCATGAATCTGACCAGCCCGTGGCTGGGTCACAATAGGTGGAATCCTGCTCTTCCCAGTAATGTCAGGCAAAATAAAACTGCTGTATCCCTTCCTAGTTTGTTTGTTCTTCCTCATTAATCACTTTTGTTATCTTGAACACTTTCTGATACATAACAAAGAACTAGTGGATGATTGAAGAAGATTGCTGTTTCCAACAGTCAGGCCTCCATATTTGTTGGGCTTAGGGGGGCACAGAACCCAATGAAAGTGGGAAAAAACACGAATTTAGGGGGAGTTCCTTTTTTTCAGCTGAGAGAAGTCTTTAGATAGAAGTTTCTGCTAGATCCCCCAGTGCTACTCTATCATCAATGTCTCCCAAAAGGTGACCATCCTGGAGATCTAAAGAATTTTAGGGAAATGTTGTCTCTAGGAATCTCTAGGTCCTCCAGCAAGTCTATTGTCAACTTCCAGCACAACATATTAGTCAGATCTGTGAATAATACTATGCACCAAAATTTGATTTTGTGGCTGCCGTAAACTAGGTTGAATTGGTTGACACTCTGGCCTCTTCCACACAACTGTATAAAATCCCACATTATCCACTTTGAACTGGATTATATGGCAGTGTGGACTCAGATAATATGGTTCAAAGCAGATATTGTGGATTATCTGCCTTGATATTCTGAGTTATATGGCTGTATGGAAGGGCCCTCTATGAGATATTCATTGAAAAACTATAGCAAAATGTGCTGCAGGATGTCCCACAAAAACAACATTTTTGCAGTTTAATACACTTTTTCCATATTTTTATGATAGAACCAATTAGGAAATGACATTTATAACCCAGGAACAAAAATTGTGTTACATAGTGTAATCAAATTCAAAAATTAAATCCAGAAACATAGAGGGTCAAATATATAACGTACAAAAGCCTTCTAAGGTAAATCCAAATGGTTA